>NC_133379.1:27890567-27940511 GCF_049309525.1 Garra rufa
AAAATAAACTCTTAAAACTTACTGCCAGATTCTGGAAAATATATTTTTGAAAGAGTGCTACAAGAGGATGTGGTGCTGGTCCTTCAAGAGTCACTCTCAACTCATCTGTCTATAAAGCCTAGAAAAAAAACATCTCTATGTATTTGACAATACTTCAGAATGTTATCCTAATTAATTGAGGGTCATTTTTTAGGATTTTTTGCCCAAGCAAAGTCTCTGAGAACCTGACACATTGCACTTCTGGAGACTCAAGGTAGGTTGCAGTTCTGGAAAACGGTGGCGCTGGAGACTAAATGGTTCCTGATGGTTTCATATCTGATTCTTAACATTAATTCTTACTTTTTTTGCAATTAACATGCATATTTTCTCCTCCACCTGTTTTTTCTGACAATGCAGATGCAACAAGCGCTTTTCTGTCGGTGGTCATGCCTTAACTTTGCAAATTGCAGTATTGCATTAGTATTGCATCCTTCTCATGGGCATTTAATAGTTTTGACTTTTCGGTCTGAGGTAAATCTCTTTTTTGGCTCATTTTATCTGTAAAAGAAAATGTGCCTAATAATTCTGCACACCTGAAAATAAGGAGTTTTTCACTTCCAGCCTTCATGGACAATTATATATCAATTATAAATAATTAAATACAAAATTAATAGTAGTTATTAAGATTGATGTGGTTTGGAATTATTCAAATGTGCTTGGGAAAAAAATATGACAAGAATATCAACTTGCCTAACAATTCTGCACTCCCTGTACAGTTCTTGTCCTATATAAATCAGATTTTAGAGTGCATTTTTATTATTTAAAATGAATAGCCTTTAATAGGTTGACTGACCCAGCACTATGTCAACAACCTAGTAAATGGGTTAATGTATAAAACCTAACAAGTCGGGTTAAAATAACCCAGCATGTGTTCTGGCCAATATTTACCCAGCGCTGGGTTGCCAAATAACCCAGAAATAGTTGTTTGATTAGTAGTTTGATGAATTGAAAGTTCAGAAAAACAGCATTTATTTAAAACATATCTCTTTTATAACATTATAAATGTCTTTACTGTCACTTTTGATCCATTTGATGTGTCGTTGCTAAAGTATTAATTTCCTTCAAAAAAAAGCGCCACTGTAAATAATACTTTAATAAAACCTGCTGTGCCATCCAACGCAAAGTCAACAAACGGCGTTCTATACCTTTTTGCAATTATTGACAGTCTTAGACTGGTTATCAGTGCTTGAACTCGACTTTCCTGATACAATTTTCCAGTATGCATTTAAAGAGCAGCTCCCCTTGAGCCATACATCTAGCCAAACCCCAAACACAGTGTATTGATTTTTCTAATCTGTTTACTCCTCTCCTGCACTTTTGAGTAGACTGCTGGAGAGCATGGTTTGCCCTGGGGCGTTCAGTGGGGCCCAGCATGTTTCAGCTTTGATCATCGTTCAGCCAGCGGATTAACATATGCAGACTCTCTTCCTCCCTTTGTCGTCAAGCCTACTAATAAATCTATGGCTTCCCTCTGATCAACGGCAGGCCATGAATCAATCAACCCACCTCACGTCCTAGCCGTCTCCACAAAGATGGGATCTCTTTGTCTGCTAAAAATGCAGACAAAATCTAAGATGCTAGATTCATGCAAAAAGTAAGGATATAATATGAATAAAATATTAAGTTATGATTGTGCAGGTCTAGTCTTGCATAGCTAGACATCTAACTAATTGGCATAAAGTCTGTTTGGGCATTGGGCAATTTCTGCCATTTAAATGGATAATTTAAATTTTGTCACTAATTACTCACCCTCATGTTGTTTTAAACCTGTAAGACCTTTGTTCATCTTCAGAACACAAATGAAGTCCCTTCATAGACAGCAAGGGTCCTAAGACATTCAAGGTCCAGAAAGGTACCAAGAACATTGACAAAATAGTCATGTGACATCAGTGGTTTAACTGTAATTTTATGAAGCTACGAGACAATTGTCTTGTATGCATTGTTAAGAACTTAATTTGAAGAACTTTAAAGGTGATTTTCTCAGCATTTTGATTTTCTTGCACCCTCAGATTTCAGATTTTCAAATAGATGTATCTCTGCCAAATATTGTCAAACCATATATCAATAGAAAGCTTATTTATTGAGCTTCCATATGATGTATACATCTCAGTTTTGTCAAATTTAACCTTATGACTGGTTTTGTGGTCCAGGGTCACACACATATACATATATATATATATATATATATATATATATATATATATATACACATGCAATTCAACCAATGTAAATAAAAGCGGAGAAATATTTTTTTTCACAATGATGCCTCTTGTCTTATCTTTTGGGAGAAGCCTGTGTTGTTTCCGGTCAAAAAAAACCTTGCTGGTTTTCAGGCATGACTATATATATATATATATATATATATTGGCCATTGTACAAAAGTGATGCAAAGTCAGAGTTGTAAACATGTTAAAGTGTGTTCGGACAGCCACCTTCCAATTGAAAGTACCCAATAATATGATATTTTAAATATTATAGTGGGTTTCAACAGATAATAGAATTTGCACCAATTCTGTAGAATGTCCCATATATTATTTTGTCCCATATATTAAAACGGAGCCATATGCTGCCTCTGAAACTGTGTTTAAAACTGTTTAAAATAAATTTAAATAACAACACAGTATTCTCAGTGATGGCTAATATGGAGATCAATTAGTAGAAAATATATATACATTGACTTCATAAACAATCTATCCATCCAAAAGTATTAAGAGATACCATTTTAATAAATTACCCTCTGAAAAACCTCAGAAAGTGTGAAAATAAGAATGCAAAAAGGCATGACCTAAAAAAGTAGTGACTATATACATTGCCTTGGACTAAAAGCTTCATTTGTCTTGAGAAAAAAATAGATCAGAAAGCACCGTTTTCTGTTTCACCAATGTGTGCACTACACCCTTTAAATACAGACACGTGAGTCTATGACCTCCTATATTAGTCTGCACTGGCAAACACAGGCATTCAGTTTAACAAAAGCAAAAGCTCATCAGGGACTGCAGAGGACTGGCCTCATTGGCAGCTGATGGAAGTAGGGCACTAATGTTCCCTCTGCGCGTTAGCTCTGCTAAATATTTTCTGCCCTTTAAGAACCCATAAGCCACTGGTTCTGTTTGACAGATATACCTGCTAAGAAATTAAGTTATCTTAATAATCACTAAGCCTTCATACACTACGACTATATTATCCAAAGAGAGGTAAAAATACAATACAGTACTATATTAGTTAATCTTTATTGACAGCATTTGTGGTTTAATTACCACAGAAAGCAATTCCAAACCGTTTATCAGTCTGAAATAAATAGGTCTGGTTTACTTTCATACTGTAATGAAGCTTTTTTTGAGACGAGTTGATAATATTGTCAGTGGTAATCAACATTATGCAACAAATGGGCTTGAAATGGACTTAATATTGTTTGATATTCAAACTTTATCATGTAATTGTAAGATAAGACAACTGTGAAACACATCTTCCATGAGACTACAGCAACAGGCATGCTACACATTGCACTGCTAATGGGCAGAAAACTGCAGTGAACTAAGTCCATAAACAATCCTGTGCGAGCAGCAAGGAGTACAGCGACCTTTGAGTTTGGAGTTGAGGCCCTATTAAAACAGAGCCCAGCTCACTGGCAGGACGCGCATCCCCTAACCGTGGAAAAGCAATCTCGCAGCAACTGCTAGGCAATCAGCGGTGCACCGCGCGGGGTTGAGACAGCGCTGACCCGCTGATTCCACAACAGCAGAGGTGAACCAGCCTCAACACACTGATGAGCGCTGCACAAACATCAAACAGGCACAGAGGACCTCCCTGCGACCTGCTTCGGCAGCCCCGTCTGACGCCCGTGCCTTTTATTTGGGCTGATAGTGGAGGATGGATTGGCAAATATCGATCATGGCAGTGTTCGTAAAACTCTCCCTTCAGATTTGAGAGGTGATTATGGTAGAACCCAGCTGATGCCGCTGTGCGACTGTCTGGTTGAGTGTGTGTGTTTGTGTGTGGTGGGTGATTGTGATCAAACTAAAAATCCAAACATAGCAATCTCATCGTATGTGATCTGCTCTTAGCCTTTAAATCAGTGTTCCCAATGTTTTTTGTCTTACGTACCCCCTACACTAAAATGTATTCGTTTTAAAGGGATGGTTCACTCGAAAATGTCATGTTATTCCAAACCTGCATGAATTTCTTGTTTCTTGAATTAGTTTCAGCCTTAAATAATGACAGAATTGTCCATTTTTGGGGTGAAATATATGGGCTATTCTACAGAATTGCTGTTTCACAGTTTAAATGTTAGATCTTCAATCTTACATTTTTACTAAGATCCTTTTATTATCTACTGAAACCCACAGTAATATTTAAAATATCAGTAAGCCTAATATATATAAAATCATCATTTAGTGGGTACTTGCAATTGGGAGGTGGCTGTCCCGAACTCTATCTTCTAAACTTCAACTTATAAAAATGATATTGTAATAATTTGTGCATTTTATTCAAAAAATATATTTTTGAAAGTTATAAAATATATATCTATATTTTCATTGTAAATAATAAAACTGAGTCCCGCATTTTCATATCACTACCGAAACAGTGCATGTTTTAGTTTATCGGCTGAGACTGATTTTAACTACACCTCTACAGTACATTTATGATCAGGAAATATTTATCTGTCACTCTCATAACTACATGGTGAGTAGATCTCCATCATTTAGAGGTAAATGTGTTCAAAAGTCTAAAAATCTGTTTGGAATTTTAAAGAATGTCACTACCTAACACCATTTTTCTATAACTAAACACACTGATTTTGGTAGTTATTCCATAACATTCAGTTTTTATATGTGTACAACTGTTTAGAACTGTGCTAGCTAACCATGTGTTGATTAGCATCTTTGAGCTAGGTTTAAAAAGTATCTAAAATTTTCACTATTGAAACAGTCACGACTGAAGCATTTGGTGAAGTGACGGTGACAAAAGGGAACACATAATCCTTTATTTGAGGAAAATAAACTAAATTTTAGTATAGTTATGCAATTTTATAATGCTAAATCTTAATGGGTGAATATAACCCTTCTTTTTAATTATTATTACTGTGTTTCGGTAGTAACAAATTTGGGGGAAACACAAATATTCCAAAATTTTCTGAAAATACAATATGAGAATTAACAATACATACAAAATTTGTGGAAAAAGAAGTTTTCCAAGAAGTTTCCAACTCTGACTTTGAACCAATTCTGTAGAATAGCCCATATATGTATGATGGAATTTGATTATCATAGAAGTTTAACAAGTACGAAAAATCACTTACAAGTGAAATTCTTTACATGTTTTAAGGACTTTACAGCAGACCAAAAACATAGGCTATGCTCAAAACCTTGGAGTCTACTGTACATTTTCATTCCTTCCACCAACCGCCAAAACCGTACATACAGAATTCTGGGATATATTATACAGCAAATGATACTGTTGCAGCTGAAGGCATGTTACAAGAACACTGTATTTGGACATGTCTTGATGTCTTCCTACCTCCATATGCTGCATTTTTCATCTCTCAGAGAATCGATGTTGAACGTACCCCCATGAACCTTCACAAATTACTCTTTGGGAATCTCAATGAGGGGCATCTTGAGTAAAAACAAAGACAAAATGGTGAGAAAAACACTGGCATTACAGGACAACAAATGCAATAAAACATTGTCTAAATTCTAGCAGAAATTGGTGTAACAGATAACATTTCCAGCACAGAAATGTCGGAATTGAGACTCCAGTAACGAACGGTGCCAGTGGACTCCAGACGGGCACTCTCTCCCCCCTCGTGTTTGCAATAGGAAAGTAGTGTTATTAATTAAGGATACGAAGCAGATTTTGACAAGGGTTCCCGAGTGGCAAGCGGTGTGGATTCTTGGCGTTGACCTGGCCCAGCGGGGGTAGCAAGCGCCTGTTTGAGGAAGGGGGTGGAGGAGGGTTGGGTTGGCTCCATGCTGGCAGCCAGGCCTTCCACGTCTGCGTTGGTGCTTTGAAGTGTCACCTTGAGAGAAGAGCCAGTGGCCGGGTAGTGGAGGGAGCAGGAGCAATGAAAGGAGTGGCACCGCTTGCGTTGCCAGACACGGCGCTTTTAATATTACATGGGCTCCCGTCCATCTCTCTACACATGCAGGATATTGCTTCTGCTTGATTTATTCAGAAAGTGGATCTTTCTCTGCTCCTTTTCATGCTGTGGTTCAACACCTGTGCAGGTTTTAGCCGGGCTTCTGCACTCAAGCGTGGTGTGTCAGGTTCTCTGTAACTTTCGATGAAAAGACATTAGGTGTCCGTCACAGAGTAGTTAGTCAAAGGGAGAGTGATGTTTCCATCACAGCAGGTGTTTGAACAACGATGCTTTAATGCTGAATTGAAAGGTTCAGTTAGAATGGGTGGGCAGTCACAAATCACATTATGCCGTGACATACTGTATCTATCCTGTGTAAGACAATGCATATTTTGCAGTTTCCCATAAAATAAATTAACATGCAGACATTAAATGATAGCTTAAGTTGAAATGACTTCATATTCTTACCTGGATATTACCTTAAAGCTTCCACTATGGAATAAAGTCCTACAAAATAGCTCTAAAAAAAGAATAGTCTTACAAAACATTTGTCCTAGCAAAAAAACAAACACTGTTACAATATTATCCGACTTATTTTTCAATGCGGAAGTAAGCTGTTTTCTGGTAATGTGTGAGAATGTGTGAGTTCGTAAGCCACCGTACAAAATTACGAGGGGAACACTTAAAGTGTTGTAAACGGTAAAACTGTTTGCACTACAAACCAGTGTGTTCATAATTAAAATAATACATTCAAATAATATGGTAAAACACAGCAGTTTTGTACGGCTAAAAATAGCTGGATGTGGATGAGACCGGAAGCCACACATTAAATTTACGAGAGAAAAAAAAGGTGGATAGCATATAGCAAAATTAATACTAGTTACCTAATTCACTACTATATTGGGTCATTATATTTGTATAAAACAAGAAAGTAGTGTCAGTTTTAGTTATCTGGAGGAGCCAGTGATACAGGGTTGCCAGGTTTTCACAACAAAACCCACCCAATTCCTACTCAAAACTAGTCCAGTTGAAAAATTCACGTTCTAGGAGATAAATATCATGTTATTAGCATCACTTCAACCCGCGGACATGAAACACAACCCACGCAAACAGTGTTAAAGTAGCCCAATTCCGCAGGAAATCCTCGGACTTGGCAACATTGCTGTGAAATGCCACCTATTACCGCTGAATGATGCAACTGAAAAATCATAATCAAGTATTCCAGAAAGCCGTTTGGATGTGTGAAACAAGGTTGCCAGGTTTTCACAACAAAACCCACCCAGTTACTCAAAATTAGCCCAATCGGTTTCGGTGGTCCCCAGGTGAAAATAGCATTCAGGGGGTAAAAAACACTTTTTTGGCGGGGTGCCCTGACAAAATTTGCATAAATATAAAGTTAAATAACCCACGGCAACAATGTCACACTGTGTCTATACAGGACGAAACAGTTGTTGTGACCGTTAAAAATTATTTCAATTAAATATCAGTACATCATAATTACAATGCAGCATCAATTTACTGTCAGGGATTTTTCGTGTCGTGTCGTGTCGTGTCGCACCGCACCGTGCTGCTTGCATCCGGTGTCGACACGGTGTTAAAGTAGCCCAATTTCGCAGGAAAACCAGAGACTTGGCAACACTGCTGTGATATACAGCCTAGCTATGGGAAAATTACCACTGAATGACACGACTGACCCGTCATAATTGAGGATTCCAGAAAGCCGTTGGGATGTGTGAAACAAGGTTGCCAGGTTTTCACAACAAAACCCTCCTAGTTGCTACTCAAAACTAGCCTAATCAGTTTCAGAGGTAGTCCCCAGGTGAAAATTGCGTTCCAGTGATAAAATACACTTTTTTGGAAGGTTCCCCTGGCAAAATTCACATTCCAAGGGCTAAATATCATGTTATTGACGTCGCTACAATCCACAGACATGAAAAACAACCAGCGGCAACAGTGTTGAAGTAGCCCAATTGGCAACACTACTATGATATACCGCCCATTACTGCTGAATGACACGACTGACCAACCATAATCCAGTATTCCAGAAAGATGTTGGGATGCCAGGTTTTCACAACAAAACACGCCCAGTTGCTACTCAAAACTATCCCAATCTGTAGGTAATTCCAAGGTAAATTGTTCTGGGGGGTAAAATACACTTTTTTTAGAAGGTTCTCCTATCAAAATTTGCATTCCAGGGGCTAAATATCACGTTATTGGCGTCGCTTCTTGTGGACATGAAAAACAACCAGCAGCTACAGTGTTAAAGTAGCCCAATTGGCAACACTGTTGTGATATACACCGCGTTGAAAGACACGACTGACCAACCATTAGAGTATTGACGTACTGGCGTTGCTTTAACCCGCGGACATGAAAAACAACCCACGGCAACAGTGCATCACCCGTTCTACACTGGACTCGGCAGTTGACCAGTGTAGACAGCAGAACTGATTATAGTAAGTTCTATGGTATTTTGTTGCATCAGACTGCTTGTGTCTGGTGTACACACAGTGTTAAAGTAGCCCAATTCCGTGGGAAAACTGGGGACCTGGCAACACTGCTGGGAAAAATTACTGCGAAATTATGCGACTGACCAATCATAATAGACTATTCCAGAAAACCGTTGAGATGTGTGAAAGCACAGCTCACACAGGAATCACTTTCAAATGTGACCAATTTGAACCAATTGCAAATTTTGCAAGGGAAATCTTTCGCCGCCACGCTAAATGGATTTAAATGATTGTCGACCCTTAAAATTCGACAAACAGTGCCTTAAATCATATTGTAGGCTACAATGTAATTAAAATATAAAATGTAAGCTAGGCTGTCCATATTTAGATATATCTGTCGAATTGCTGGTGTTTGAAACAGGAGAAAGGTATTTTGAAAAGATTTTCCACACCAGTCCCAGATCATAAATAGCAGTTTTAACTCTCCTGATTAGTTCTGACATCCACAGCCTTTTATCTCTCCCTCCATCTTGCTTTTTTTAATCAGATTAACCCAAATGGGCATCCTTTAATGGCCCCTTTTTTAGAAAAGCCGAAAGAGGATGATAATTAAAATAATTAAACCACTGGGATTGGTGCGCGCATCCCTTGTTCTCTCTCTCTCTCTTTCCCCTTTTGCTCTCTTTCCCTTTCTTCTTCCTTTTAAAGTTTGAGTCTACTTGGCTAACAGATTCAGAAGTGAGGAAAACACAAACCACCCTCGGTTAATTGAATTTACTCTCATCTCAAAGGTCCAACTACGCAAGCTTTTTCCCCCCCTCCTGTGAAACCGGATGTTGAAGTGTGTGTGTGTGTGTGTGTGTGTGTGTGTGTGTGTGTCAGCTGTCTAAATGTGATTGCAGGGGTGGGCTCAGGGATAAACGCTCATATTCATTCAATTTCTGTGCACTTTGCGTTTAGCTAAACATAAAGCAAAAAGTATCCTCTTTAACGATTATTTATTCATGGACTTTTAAGCTATTAATGAGGACAAATGAAGTCGTTTTTAGGAGTGTCAGTATGAAATATGCTTACCAGAATGATCTTGTTTTGCATTTCTGCTTCAGCATGTGTCCGTGTGGAATAAACACAAACATTTAAATATAACCGGGATGCTGGAAAATGAGCATGCTACAACATTAAAATAATATATTACGCCTTTTTTTAACATCACACTGAGACACTTCAGTTCTTGGAAATATAAGGGGAAAACACGTTGCCATGCTGCAAAAATAATAACTAATCGTGTTAATTGTAATTAGTTTTGCCTTAACTGGGCTTCTAATTACACCCAAGACCTAGATACTACAATACTGAAAGTATTTCACACATTTTCACAGTTGGATACAGTTATCCTTTAATTATAATTTTCAAATGCATGAAAAAATAAAGACGAGCCCTTGATACCAGGAATCTACAGCACTTTCAAGAGAAAACGGAGAAATAATTAAATAAAAATAAGACTCTTTATAGCCCAATCATGACTGCATGGCACTGCTTTAACTCCACGGCTCGCCTCCTCCTGTGTCCTGACAATTTCACTGGGTTGCATTTCAAGTTGGCAAAGAGAGAAGAGAGAAATCCCTTTGCTGTGAATACTTAAGATTTATACTTAAAATTTCATACAATCTTTGAAAACATTGAGGAGCGATTTCATATTTGCACTGACATCTAATTTCTCAAGTAGATTCTGAAATCACAAATTGGTATGGATTCCCTCTGCGTCCAATTATTCTGCATCAGTTTCCCTGACCCCTCAGAGTACTGCTAAATTAAACATAAGATTTTTTTTGACTCAGTCATGAAATAGTCCTACATATGCACACGTTTGATAAACTAATCTTACTTTCTCAGTTGTAGCAGCTCTCGTCGTGTTTCGCTCCGCCACTGAATTTCAACAAGACGAGCAGACAGGGAATAATTGCACCATATGTGCCATATGTTTAGGTCACCATCTACATAAAATAAAAGCTGTTTCAACTCCAATCGCTTCACAGACTTCACTGATAGCCTGGATAATATTTTGACATCGAAAATTACTTTTATATAGGTTAATAAATAAAAATAACCTCATTTGCTGGTCTTAAATGGCAAAGATCGATTAGTAGTGTCATCAGCTAGTTTTCCAGACCGACCTGTAATGTAAACAGAACACTTTTTAAAATCAGCTGACCAAACGGGGAGAGCAGCAAGCTAGCGTAAAATTTTTTTTTTTTTTTTTCCCTCGATTAGAACATCTACTGAATCTTACAGAACTGTATGTTTCTAACGGGGAAGAGCAAAAACTTGAATCCAATCTATCGTTTGACCTCAAATGAACGGCCAAGCTAATCTGTAGATATGCTTCTAGCGAAAACGCTCGGGAGAGTCAATAGCGATTCGACCGCACCTGTTGATTGACGGTTGATAATCAAGAGCAACAGTGCCCTCTAGTGACCAAACTGTGATTTTTTTTAAATACATTTTTTTTTTAAATTTAGCCATATTTTATTTCATAATAATAATTCAAATGTCTTCATGTGGGAGAGAGAATGTTTAAATGGTGATCCTAAATCGTATTTAAAAATTAAGGAAAATTAATCCAGAAATTAATAATTCACTCCCTTTCATGTCATTCACAACCTGTTTTTCATCTGTGGAACGCAAGAGAAAAAAGAAAATGAAAAAATGAAATGTATAATATTAATAAGTGACTAAAAATAACATCTAAAGCACCATAAGCGTCACAAAAGTGTCTCATGATGTACAGTAGTCATCATTTGAAGTGGAAGAAAGTTCATCAAAGTAGTCCTAAGACAAGATTGGATATTGGTTTTGGTTTTAGGACAACTTTGATAAAAGATTTTGATCCACTTCAAATGTTGACTACTGTAGTCTTCTAAATTTCAGGATTTTTTTTATTTTTATTTTTTTTTGCTTATTAGATTTCAAATATATATTTTTAATGTGATGCATTGAATTCTAACTATAAAATTTAATAAAACAGTAAGTTTGAAATATGTTAAGCAACTTAAATTTGGCCAAATATTTATTGTACACCTTAACAAAACCATAGTTTTTGTGACTATAGTTTGTCAATGAGTATTACAAATTTACAGTTGGAGTCAAAAGTTTACACCTTTCAGAATCTGCAAAATGTCAATAATTTGACCAACATAAGAGGGATCATACAAAGTGTATGTTATTTTTTTTATTTAGTACTGACTTGAATAGGCTATTTCAAATAAAAGATGTTTACATGTAGTCCATTAAAAATATAAAAATGTCCCCATTCAAAACTTAACATAAACTAAATTCTTAATACTGCGTTGTTACCTGAATGATCCACAACCGTTTTTTTTTTTTTTTTTTTTTAATTTGTTTTGTTTAGTGATAGTTCATGAGTCCCTTGTTTGTCCGGGACAGTTAAATTGCCCACTGTTCTTCAGAAAAATCCTTCAGGTCCAACAAATTCTTTGATTTTTCAGCATTTTTGTGTATTTGAACCCTTTCCAACAATGACTTTATGATTTTGAGATTCATCTTTTCACACTGAAGACAACTGGAGGGGGTGAAAACGTTTTGAATTTGAAGATCAGAGTAAATGTAACTTATTTTGTCTTCTGGAAAACATGTAATTATCTTCTGTAGCTTCTGAAGGGCAGTACTAAATGAAAAAAAAAAAACATGACATTTAGGCAAAACAAGAAAAATGTACACATCTTCATTCTGTTTCAAAAGTTTACACCCCTGGCTCTTAATGCATGTTTTTTTTTTCCTTCTGGAGCATCAGTGAGCGTTTGAACCTTCTGTAATAGTTGCATATGAGTCCCTCAGTTGTCCTCGGTGTAAAAAAACAGATCTCAAAATCATACAGTCATTGTTGGAAAGGGTTCAAATACACAAAAATGTTGAAAAACCAAAGAATCTGTGGGACCTGAAGGATTTTTTTCTGATGAACAGCGGGCAGTTTAGCTGTTCAGGACAAACAAGGGACTCATGAACAACTATCATCAAAAAAAAAAAAAAAAAGCTGTGGATAAGAATCAAGTATGTAAACTTTAGATTGGAGTAATTTTTATAAATTCAAATAATATTTTCTCTTGTGGACTATATGTAAACATCTTTTATGTGAAATATCTTATTCAGGTCAGTACTAAATAAAAAATAACATGCATTTTATATGATCCTTTCTTATTTTGGTAAAATAATTAACATTTTGCAGATTCTGCAAGCTGTATGTAAACTTGTGACTTCAACTGTAAACCATCCATTCCATTCCAGACATCAAAGCGAAATTATCCAAGGAAGCAAATAATCAAGACAACCCCAAATCTGTAGTGCAAAACATTGAAGACGATTTTATTTTTGTCATTCACAGTTAACACAAGCAACTGCTTTAAGAACCTTTTCTGACCGACCCTGCCTTCCCTCCCCGAACAAACCCCAGAACTTTCATCTCCAACAGAGGAGCTCAAATTCAAACGTTCCTTTCCTTCCACGCTGATTGTACCTTGTATCTTGTTAAGTCATAGTTCCTGTTGTTGGCATTAAAAGAGGATTGTTGTACATGCTCTAGATAGCAAGGCAGAAGGAACAGCAGATACTTCAAGAGGACAACAGGATTTGGGAACAATTTGAGTTATGACCACCACATCCGCAATTCACTTTGTGGAAATTCAGAGATATTTTACACGGTCTACTTGGGATCGTACAGCTCTCATCGCTACAGTCCTCAAATCTAACATTTACCCCCTCAAACTGATATGTGGTAGTATAAGAATAGATGTGCTTAAATAATAGAACAAAAACCAGTACATTTAAGCAAAATACTGTCATTGTCTTGAGTATTTGGCACTCAGAAAGCAAACTTAGTAATAATATACTTGAACATCAGCAGTGCGCTTAAGTGAGAGGGTAAAAGACAGATCATCCATACTATTATCAGGTAACTACTTGAATATGACTGAACTTGAGACTGAAGGTTAGTATCGTCAAAGCGAATTACTTGTGTCTGACTTATCAGGATAAGGCTTTAAAATGGCCACTAGATCATCTA
Organism: Garra rufa; assembly: GCF_049309525.1. Lineage (NCBI taxonomy): Eukaryota > Metazoa > Chordata > Actinopteri > Cypriniformes > Cyprinidae > Garra > Garra rufa. Next base: position 27,904,210 of record NC_133379.1, read on the forward strand.
GATTTTATAAGGTTGACTAGTCGCGGATAATGATCACGAATCTATGGCCGTTGTTCGTTTACGTTGCTCATAAAAGCACTGGTAATACTTAAAAAGCTAAAAAGGAGAAGAGGACCAAAAATAAATAATTAAAAAAAAATATAAAAAACATGTCGAACCTTCCTCTCGTTGTGGCTGTATCATTTCTTGGATCCAGATTTAGCCTAGTCCAAGAGTGTAACGGATTTTTTCCGTAATCAGTAACAGTGCAATTTAACCCAGAATCGAGTCTGGGATACAGGCCATCACTCTCAACACACACACACACACACACACACACACACACACACACACACGTTACACACACAGAAACAGAGATAAACATGATTTGAGCACAGAAAAATGCACTTGACGTGTCTAAAAGGTCAAAGCTGATGGTTTTAAAGAAACACTGACTCCTGCTTGGCACAAGACAACCTTCCAACCGACCATCCGCTTCCTGGCATCCAAGCACACACTTCAGCTCTGTGCAGGTGAGCTGTGAGGGTGTAAGCATTGTACCATTACTACAAATGAATCAACTTATATTGCTTCTAACCGCCTAAATGCAAAGCTTCAACGGGCTGCAACAGTTACTTGGTTAAAGGGAGCGGATAAATTAGTAAAAAATAACAAATATAACAAATAGACATTTCTGGTGAACAACGCAGTGGGGTTACTAAAAGACATTTTGTGACCACTTCTATACATCTTGGTTTAGTCTATAGCTTCCACTTGTCCTGTCTTAGTGAGGGTTTTACTGATTTACTAGCTCCAAAATCCTGTTGTCGGCTTGTGGAAACGGGACAGATAACACTGAAAATCGAAAGAGTCTTGCCTTACGCTCTAATAAATCTAAATTCGCATATCTCTCCATCCTCTACCTCCCTCTCCTTCACCACTTCTCCAAAACTTTAGCTGTGCTCCTGATGACTTTCGTTATAGTCCATGATCCTTAACGGTTGCTGCCTGGGTCGCTCTGGGCATCTTGAGCCGAATGTGTCTCGGTTCTTGGCTCTTTGAGGATCCGGTTGGGTTTCTTTAGCAGATGTGATGAGCGTGAAGCTCTGCGCAGCGGTGGAGCTGGATGGACTCTTTGCTGTGGGCTCCACGCAGAGCTCAGTTTTCAGGCCTTGTGATAGGCCGGTGAGACGTGGAGGCGGGGCTTCGTCCTCATCGCACTGGCTCTCGCTTTTGTTGCGGAATAGCTCTCTTGCACGCATACCCAGAAAGCTCTTCGCACTGGGGTAGGAGCCTACTGTGAGTGGGGTGTCAGAGGGGACCAAAGGTCCTGGGGGTCCTAGTGGGGAATGAGGACGGTGAGGGGGTGGTTCCACTAGGACAGGTGGGGGAGTGTCTCGATTGCCATTTACAGAGTTGGCCGGGGAAGAGTTGGCCTTGGGCTGCCCTGGTAATAAAGTGCTGCCGTTGCCATGCAGAGACTGAGGTGACTTGCCATTGTCTTTGGTGGTTGTTTTTACTGCGCCATCCACCACTATGACACTAGAAACAAACAGAAAAAAGTCACAATCATAAGAACTTTATGTATTAAAAAAAATAAGAGTAATAATGTTGTAACCCACAAGCAGACCCATTTATAACAGGCCACAAAAACAGGGACAAATTGGTGTCCTATTATATACAGTTTAAGTCAAAAGTTTAGATACACCTTGCAGAATCTGCAAAACGTTAATTATTTTAACAAAATAAGAGGGATCATGCAAAAAAGCATGTTATTTTTTATTTAGTACTGACCTGAATAAAATATTTCACATAAAAGACATTTACATATAATCCACAAGAGAAAATAATTGTTGAATTTATAAAAATGATCCTATTCAAAAGTTTACATACGCTTGAGTCTTAATACTGTGCTGTTACCTGAATGATCCACAGCTGTGTTTTTTTGTTTTGTTTTTTTTAGTGATGGTTGTTCATGAGTCCCTTGTTTGTCCTGAACAGTTAAACGTCCCACTGTTCTTTAGAAAAATCCTTTAGGTCCAACAAATTATTTGGTTTTTCAGCATTTTTCTGTATTTGAACCCTTTCCAACAATGACTGTGTGATTTTGAGATTCATCTTTTCACACTGAGGACAACTGAGGGACTCATATGCAACTGTTACAAAAGGTTCAAATGCTCACTGATGCTCCAGTAAGAAAAATTATGCATTAGAAGCCAGGGGTGTAAACTTTTGAACAGAATGATCTATACATTTTTCTTATTTTGCCTAAATATCATATTTTTTCCATTTAATAATGCCCTTCAGAAGCTACAGAAGATAACTACATGTTTTCCAGAAGACAAAAAGTTAAATTTACCCTGAACCTCAAATTAATCAAGTTTTCACCCCTGGCTCTAAATGCATTGTTTTTCCTTCTGACGCATCAGTGAGCGTTTGAACCTTCTGTAATAGTTGCATATGAGTCCCTCAGCTGTCCTCAGTGTGAAAAGATCTCAAAATCATACTTTCATTGCTGGAAAGGGTTCAAATAAACAAAAATGCTGAAAAACAAAAGAATTTGTGGGACCTGAAGGATTTTTCTGAAGAACAGTGGGCAGTTAAACAAGGGACTCATGAACTCAACAAAAAAAGTCAGAAGTTCAAAAGTTTGGGATCAGTAAGATTTTGAAGGAAGTCTTTTCTGCTAATCAAGGCTGCATTTATTTGATTGAAAATACAGAAAAAAAAATGTAATATTGTGAAATATCATTTCAGTTTAAAATAGTGTTTTTTTATATTTTCATACTTTTTAACAGAATAAAAAAAGTCCTAACAGCATGAACTGCATATCAAAAAATCATGCAAACACAGAAGTAGTATCATGATGAAATTGATAACGTTATCTTTGTTTCAAACTTTTTTGAATGACACTATGGCAGGGGTCACCACACTCGGTCCTGGAGGGCCGGTGTCCCTACAGAGTTTAGCTCCAACCCTAATCAAACACACCTGAACCAGCCAATCAAGGTCTTAATAGGTGTACTTGAAACTTCCAGGCAGCTGTGTTGAGGCAAGTTGGAGCTAAACTCTGCAGGACACCGGCCCTCCAGGATCAAGTTTGGTGACCCTTGCACTATGGTTTTCTGTCCTACCTGGGCTCAGTGGAACTGCGGGGCTCATTGGCGCCCTCTGCTGGTAAGGCTGAAGCAGTGCCAGAGGAATCTTCTGTTTCCAGCCTGCTGTAAAGCTGCAGAAGCTCAGTCTGCAGAACCAGAGTTACCCGCCTCTGTGCGTGATATCTGCTCTCAGAGGCTTGCAGTTCCCCTCTGAAAATAGGGCAAATAAAGATGTGAGACATTGTGAAATGTGAGACATTGTGAAATAAAGGAATTTAAAAAAAGAAAGCATATGTGACCCTGGACCACAAAACCAGTCATAAGGGTCAACCATTTATATACCATCTGAAAGCAAATAAATATGCTTTCCGTTGGTGTATGTTTATTAATATAGACCAATATTTGGCCGAGATACAACTATTTGAAAATCTGTAATTTAAGGGTGCAAAAAATAGAATATTGAGAAAATCGCCTTTAAAGTTGCAAGAATTAAGTTTTGATATATTTACAGTAGGAAATTTACAAAATATCTTTATGGAATATGATCTTTACTTAATATCCTAATGATGGGCATATCCTAATGATTTTGGCATAAAATCGATAACTTGGACCCATTCAATGTATTGTTGGCTATTGCTTCAAACATACCCATGCTACTTAAGACTGGTTTTGTGGTTCAGGGTCACATATAATACAGAAAACTGAGAGGAAGCTTTGTGATTCTAAAAGTCAATAAATGCAAACACAAGTTGTCTGTATCCTATAAACAGTCTGCAAGTATACCAAAATAGATCATACTTAGCCTGAGCCTTGACATCTTCTAGAAACTTCTTTTGTTCTGCGATCAGGTGTTCTTTCTTAGCAAGTTGAGTCTCCAGCTCTGCCACTCTCTGCTGAGCAGCATCCAGCTTTTGGCTCTGAAGTAACAGATTCTGCTTTAGACGCTCGGTCTCCTTCCCCCAGGATGTCTGCAGCATCTGCACCTCCTAGGAGAGAAAAGTGGACAAAGACAGAGAGGAATATGACATAAACCGTATTTATGAAAAAGATAAATGAAACACTGGGATTCTTGGTCTTTTGATTTGTACCTTGCTACTATCTGGTCCGGCCTGATGCAGCTCCTGAACACACAGTTTATGGGCTTCTCCTAACAGCAGCAGTTGCTTATTTAGAAAACTCAACTGCTGCTGAATACTTTCACTCGATGACAACTGAAGAAAGAAAAAGTTGATGAAAGATGATGATATATACTTCCAGTCAAAAGTTTTTGAACAGTAAGGGTTTTAATGTTTTTTTAAATATGTCTCTAATGCTCACCAAGCCTGCACTTATTTGATCCAAAGTACAGCAAAAGCAGTAAAATTGTGAAATATTTTTACTATTTACAATAACTGCTTTCTATTTGAATATATTTTAAAAAGTAATTTATTCCTGTCATTAAAATGTTACATTTTCAGCATTACTCCAGTCTTAAGCATCACATGATTCATCAGAAATATTTCTAATATGCTGACTTTTTTTATTATCATCAATATTTAAAACAGTTGAGTACATTTTTTCAGGATTCTTTGATAATCTAAAAAAAAAAAACGATTTTGTAACATTATACATTATACCATTCAATTTATTTTTATTTAGCAAAGATGCATTAAATTTATCAAAAGTGATGATAAAGACATTTAGAATGTTACAAAAGATTTCTATTTTAGATAAATGCTGTTCTTCTGAAGTTTCTATTCATCAAAGAAAGCTGAAAAAAATTCTACTCAGCTGTTTTCAACATAATTATAATGATAAATGTTTTTTGAGCAGCAAAACAGACTATTACAATGATTTCTGAAGGATCATGTGACTAGAGTAATGATACTAAAAATTCAGCTTTGAAATCACAGGAATAATTACATTTTAAAATATATTCAAACAGAAAAAAAACTTACTATAAATAGTAAATAAATTTAACAATTTTACTGTTTTTGCTGTACTTTGGATCAAATAAATGCAGGCTTGGTGAGCAGAAGAGACTTCTTTAAAAACATTAAAAATCTTACTGTTCAAAAACTTTTGACTAGTAGTATATAATCACAAAATCTTTAAAGGGACCTTAACACAAAAATGACAAATGATCATTTACTTCAGCAAAGAGATTCAAATGGACTAAAAGATATGGGACTAGCTCTTTTTACAGCTCAAAAGACAGAGGGTGACTATTTTTTACCTTGGCAGTGAGCTGGTTCAGCAGGTGTCCTGTGTGGCACACTTTGTTGTTCGCCTTCTGAAGCTCCGCCTCCATCTCTCCTATTCGCTTCTGGCATTCTTGTAGTTTACTCTGATTGGAGATTCACAGATGCATAAATTATTAAACCAATTCTAAACTGCAATGTTGTCGCCATCTCATTTACATTTCTACAGCTTTAAGGCTTAGGCTTTGAAAGATTTGAAAAAAAAAAAAATGATTAGTACCTGTAACTCCTGGTTTTTGGTGTAATAATCATCTCTGGCCTGTTGTAGTTGGCGTATCTGGCTGTGCAGGCGTGTAACTACAGTCTCTCGGTCGTCCCAAAGCTGCCGATATCTCTGCTGCTCTACCTGCAGGCTCTCTCTTAAAGACATGATATCCACACTCTGCAGGTTCAGCTGGTCCTTCTGTAGAAACAGACACATACATAAAATCAACTGAATTTCTGAGTTTCTGCTGCCCTCTAGTGGTCAAGGTGAATATCAGGTACCACCAAGCCAGAAAACTTTTCCCAGTTCTAGTAACAGAAGACTCAAACTGAATTCTGTCCCACAGATCATGACTCTGAGCTGAGTTTACCATAGCGTTATTTTGCTCCTCGAGCGCAGTGGCATTGATGATGCGCCGAAGCAGACGTCGGTTGCGTACGGCATGCTGTTCTCGCTTGTAGCGCTCGTACAGGAGCTGGTTGTGTAGCAGAAGCAGCTGACTGCGCAGTGTGTGCAGCTCGTCCAGAGGAGCGGAACCTGTGCATGAGAAAATAAAAGAAAGTTTTCTATATAACTCACACATTATACAAATAGTAAGAGCTACTACGGGATACTTCACCCAAAAAAACAATGCATTAAGAGCCGGGGGTGAAAACTTTCAATCAGGGTACATGTAACTTATTTTGTCTTCTGGGAAACATGTAAGTATCTTTTGTAGCTTCTGAAGGGCAGTACTAAATGAAAAAAAAAAAAAATTATATTTAGGCAAAATAAGAAAAATCTGCATTCTGTTCAAAAGTTTACACCCCCCGGCTCCTAGTGCATCATGTTTCCTTCTGGAGCTTCAGTGAGCGTTTGAACCTTCTGTAGTCCCTCAGTTGTCCTCAGCATGAAAAGATGAATCTTAAAAATCATACAGTCTTTGTTGGAAAAGGTTCAAATACACAAAAATGCTGAAAAACCAAATAATTTATGGGACCTAAAGGATTTTTCTAAAGAACAGTGGGCAGTTTAATTGTTCAGGACAAACAAGGGAATTGTGAACCACCATCACTAGACACAATTTTTTTTAAATAAAAATAACAGCTGTGGATTATTCAGGTAACAACACAGTAGGGCTGCACGATTAATCGTTTTTAAACCGAAATCGCGATTTGAAAGGGTGCGATTTTCAAATCGCAAGAGCTGCGATTATTTCGATTGATTATCAAATGTGGTAACAAGCATTTAAGTCGTTTCTGACAGGTCGCTTCATGTGCACATTACGTCTTCATGCTTATATTACGTTTGATGCAGAGTTTAACCAATAGGGGGCATTTTAACACTGCATGTAGAGACATGCACAGGACGTATTTTTCAGTCCCGCGTCCGCAGAAATATGTTTATCTCGTTCAGTTCCCGCCTCGACATTCATGTTTTGTCCCGCTCCTGCCCGCATAAAAGTAACCTATATAGTTTTTCTCAGTACATCAATTGAATTTACATGAAACAGTTTTGTAACATCTCGTAATTTCACAAAACCCCAGCATAAACGCTCCTGATAAAATATTTGTTATATAGGCTAAGCATCAACATTCACAAACCACTGTTATTCTTAACAGAAGAGCAAGCATGAGCTATTGTGTGTATCCATAGCAGAATGCAAGCAGACAAAGCTAAAGTTGACATCTCAGTTCATATGCGATCTCATAAAGCTCTAACACAATGAATATTATGCACAATGAATCTTTCACAATGTCTACAATTCGTGTGTTTTAATTCGCGAGCACGCAATATTCAGCACTGTGCAAGAATGTTTGAGCAGTGAGTGGATTCTAACCTCTGATGACTGCCTATCCTTGTGCTTACTAGCTGTAAGTTATATACTAGTTGTTCTTGCTGCTTTTGTGCAATAGATTAATAACAATATTTGCTTTTTAGATAGCCTATTTCTATTTTGCGGGGGTCCCGCGAATCATTTTATTTTCCCGCGTCCCGAACAGCCGCACTCGCCCATCAAGTTTTGTCCCGCGCCGCAGTCGGTTGCCTCGGGTCCCGCTATACTCCCGTAGGAGTGCAGGTCTCTACTGCAGGTACTGAGCAAATAACGTTAACGCCATTTGGAAAAGATGAGCGGGAGCAGCGGCTCAACTTCCCAACAAAGTGTCTCTTAATGTAGGTTATCATTAGTGTTTTACTGATGTAAAATTGTTCACAGTGTGTTTGGATTCCTAAAAGTTTAAGATTTTAATAATATTTTATTATAAAATTATATATATATATATATATATATATATATATATATATATATATATATATATATTATAAAAGATTTTAATAATATTTTATTATAGCATTTTAATTGTTAATTTTATTTAAGATTCTGTAGTTATTTTCTTAATATGTCATGATAACTGACAACTTTATTTTAAAAAAGGCAACAATGTTGGTTTTAAAATAGGTTTAAAGAGGTTTTAAATAAACAGTAGAACAGTGTAGCATACTTTGTGATTATGCTTGGTCTTTCTTTGGTTCTGTTGAAACAACCATATCAAACCTGTTGCTCTTTTATGAAATAGTAGTAAATCGCATTTTAAATCGCAAATCGCAATTTTGATCAGAAAAATCGCAATTAGATTTTTTCTCCAAATCGTGCAGCCCTACAACACAGTATTAAGAATCAAGTGTATGTAAACTTTTGAACGGAGTAATTTTTATAAATTTATCTATTATTTTCTCTTGTGGACTATATGTAGATGTCTTTTATGTAAAATATCTTATTCAGGTGAGTACTAAATAAAAAAAACATGCATTTTGTATGACCCCTTTTATTAAGGGTTAAAATAACGGTTTTGCAGATTCTGCAAGGTGTATGTAAACTTATGACCTCAACTGTATATAACAAAAACTGCTTTGATTAGAAACAATAAATTCATAGGTTTATGTGTCATCAATAATTAATGTATTGCACTACCAAAAGTGTCGATAATAGGGGTGTTACTAAAGTGTGTATTAACGTCACATTATGACCACCAACATAAGAGACGGAAACAATTACTTAAAGTTCACACAAAAATAACATGTCTGTTTTTCTTCTGTGGAACATAAAAGAAGGCAGTTTGAGAAATGTGTCAATGTAATTGAAAGGGGTGCGAAACTTTTTCTAAATCTTATCTTTTTTCATTTTCAGAAGTAAGAAAGTCATGTGAAAATTATGACTGAATGTTAATTTTTGGGTGCCCTATTCCTTTGATAATCTTTTAAATGTTTATCCCCTTGTTGAAAACACAGCACTGTTTCCCTGTACTCTAAAAGAACTTTTCCACAAGTAGTGAATGTGTGCTCATGTAATGTTGTTTACCTCCAAAGTGTGTCCAGTCAGCTGACTTGCTTGGCAGGGGCAATCTGAGAGCGATTGCGGAAATGTTGGAAGAAAAGGAAGGGAGAAAACACAGGATCAACAAGGTCAGTGGCAATGTGACAATAATTTCGGACACACTGCTTTTCTGGCAGAGGAAGCCTTTCCACACAGAACCCTCTCTGACCAGAGCCAGAACACCTCAATTTGTGTGAGACCAGTAACCCAACTCAATTATGTGTCTTCTAGTAAGGCCTGCGCATGGCAGGAAGAGAGAGAAAGAGCTCTGATTGTGTTCTGTTAACACAGGCTCTGCTGTTGCACTGTAGACTGATTTGCGTGGCAGTGGATGTGATATAGGACAATGCAGACAGTTGTTTCAGTGGGATAGTGAGTTAGTAGGCAAATCTGCAACTAGTCTGACCCAGTTCTTTTTTAAAAGAAACAGCCTCAGAGCAACAGCAGCAAATTTGCCCTTTAGCAAATCTTCTAGTTTGGAAACTGTAAACTAGATTGTTTATTTTCTGTAGAAAACAAGTTATTCTTGTTGCATGTAAACCTCCTTAGCACAAGGAAGGAGTTCTGGGAAGCTTGTTAGCAAGTTGCTACTTGATTGCATGGTCGTTCTGGATGATTGCTAAGATGTTTTCGGGTGGTTGTTAGTCTGTTAGTTTGTTAATGTGTTTTCGGCGGTTGATAGCATCTTGCTATGGTGGTGGTTAAGATGATCTGGATGATTCTTAGCAAGCATGTTGCTGATGTGCCCTTTGTGTGGAGTCAGAAATAATTGCCTTGTAATAATAATTACGAATTCTGAGCACATGACTGACTGAGCAAATCGCACTTATGAGTGAGAAACATAATTCTTTCTCTCCATATTACTCATCAAGTCTTGACTGGCTGATTTTGTCATGTCACACTTTTGGTGGATACTTGGCAAGTCTGGTTAAAGTTTACAACTTTAGGTTGTTCACCCAAAAACGAAAATTCTGTCATCATTTACTCTTCTTCATGTAATTTCAAACCTGTAAGACTTTGGTTACTCTTCAAAAACTCAAATTAAGATATTTTTTTTTAATGAAACCTAAGACGTTTCTGTTTCTCCACTGAAGTACATAAAACTTGAAAAATTTAAAAATGTTATGAAGGTGTTGCAAAATGAAACCCTAGCAGTTTAATCTAAGTCTTGTGAAGAGATATGATCGCTTTATATGATGAAGAGATTTAAAGTATTATTTCACTTTGATTTTATTTAGAAATTTCCTGATTTACTCACCCCTATGTTATCCAAGATGTTCATGTTTTTCTTTCTTCAGTTGAAAAGAAAGGATTGAGGAAAACATTCCAGGATTTTTCTCTGTATAGTGGACTTCAATGGGACTCAATGAGTTGAAAAACAAAATTCAGCTTCAAAGAGCTCTACATGATCCTAGCCAACGAATAAGAGTCTTATCTAGCAAAACGTTCAGTCATTTTCTAAAAAAAAAATAATATAACGCATGTCCTTTTTAACCACAAATGCACATCTTGCACTAGCTCTGCGTCCACGACTTCATGCATTACGCAGTCATGTTGGAAAGGTCACGCTTGATGTAGGCAGAAGTACCGACCCAGTGTTTACAAAGTGAACGTGCAAAGAAAGTCAAATGGCCTTTACAGATAAAGGTCAAACAGTGATTTTTTTTTACATAGAATACACCAATGTTAATTTCATTGATGAATAATTTCATTGATGAAACGAAAACGAGACTATTATGAACTAAAACTAGTTTTGAATGACAAAAACTATGACGGAAATCTATTGACATTTTCATCAACGAATAAAAATGAGACGAAAATGTTAAGGAGGGATTTTTTAAGGAGAGATTCATTTAGAACGAACCTTCTGCGTCTGAGGTTAGATGTGTACATAATATCAACTGTATCACAGCCTATAGATCTAACCGGGACATAAGCTAACATGAACTTGCTGCACGTCTCATAAAACGTTCAAAAATATTAATATCTGGGAGTAAGAGAAGAGCAGACATATGGATAAATTTGACGATGCAAAGGAGGACTCAATTCGGTCCGGTTTTCTGAGCTTAGACACCGAAGCAGCGCCTCTCACACAGCACATGAGTACTCTTTTGCATCACATGAATGGAGAAATAAACTCAAAATGATGCTGAATTGTCCATTTGGATGAGTATTCACGTAAACATAGTCGATTACGTCTTAAGTAAACGTAAAAATCATGGAGAACATCGGACGTGTATCAGTACATTGTATCTGTGCATTTGGTTTTAAAGGGACAGCAGCCTAATTTAGTTGCTATTGTCTGAGACACTGATGTTAATCAAGCAACAAAAGAAAAACAGAAAATCACTCACTGATCTTGACTGAATCACTTTAGTAGCCCTAATAAAGATTCATCAAAAGTTATTCATAGAAATAAATGTCTGCTTGTAAGAATGAAGAATGTGGTAAACTAGTTGTTATAAAGAATGATTAATAAGTCTATATATCCATTGTTATTTCACTGAAAAGAAGAACATGTTTTGCTGTTTATGAGAAGTGATTTTATTTCATTTTAATATAAAGGCATGTTGTGCGTCACCGCATTTAAATCGGTATCTATCATGGTGAAACCTTAATATCAAACCTATACAATGAGCTTTTTGAGAAATCCTTAATAAATGCATTACACTGTAACTAAACTTATTAGATTTTGGCAGACTAAATTTACCGTAGATTTAGTAGACTAAAATCTTATGATATGTAGTCGAAGAAAACAATTCAAACGACTAAAATATGTTTAAAACTAAATGATGTTTGATTAAACAAGGTTCAGGAGGAGCACGATCAGATAATCAACCCATTCGGCACAGGTGCAACCTGTTTAACCAATCATTCAATCAGCGCATCCTCTATATATTACCAGCCGTCTTACCTCCATCCAGCGATAGTTTCTTGGCATCCCTCCTCCACCCCTACTCTCCACTTCTAATCTGTTTCGATCCTACACTAGCAGGGGGAGTTCTATGGTTCCGGCCTGTATTCCGGCCCGGAACCCTTCCCCCGGACAGCACGCCAAAATATGCTTAATGCTCGCTCAAGCAGATTAGATGTAAGGGCGAACTCGTGAAATGGCATTTTAGTCAAAAGACTATGCCTAGAACTAAATCAAAATTTGCTGTCAAAGTTAACACTGGAGTACACAGACGAAGAACTAAGAACACTCATTGCAGAGCTAGTGCAAGATGAGCATTTGTGGTTGAAAAGTGTGGTTGAAAAGTGTGGGTGAAAAGGCCGTTCGTTTCACTACATAAGACCTATATTCTGGGATCGTGTAGAGCCCTTTGAAGCTGCACTGAAACTGCAATTTGGACCTTCAACCCGCTGATCCCCATGAAATGTTTTCCTCAAAAACCTTAATTACTTTTTGACTAAAGAAAGAAAGACATTTAACATCTTTGATGACTTGTGGGTAAGTAAATTATCATGACATTTTTAATTCAGGAGTGAACTAATCCTTTAATTTAGGCTTTTAATTCAATCTAATTAAGGATGACAGACTTCTTGTTTTGGGGTGAACTATCTAAGTGCCTTACTCATAGACACAACAGAGACAACTCATTTTAATGCCTTGCAGGGTTCAAACTTATAACCTTTTGATTATCAGCTCAGATCTTTATTCACCAAGCCCCATGACCAAAAGCAAAGCAATAACAAAAGCCAAAGGCTTACCTCTTTAACACTTTGTCATGGGCGTCACCGCCCTGCTGCACAAGGCGATCCAGCACCTCCAGGGGAGAGGCAGACACAACCCCCTCAACACCCGTCTCCTCACCTTGCTTGCCCACATCACCTCTCTGGATCCTCTCCAAGGCTACTCGCTGCACAATCTCTGAGGTCTTCCTCCCTACGAAGAGCGAGGCCGCCCGAGGTAGGGCAAGGTCAAACAGAGCCTCATACGGCAGGGGTGGCGGCTTGCATGGGCTCGGGGAGCACAAGCCATATTTAAGAGCCTCGTCCTCCGGTGCGGAGGGGCTCCGATGAAGGAGGCTGTGTGTTGGGTGCTCTATGGGCATGAACACTGGCTGGAAGGTCCAGGGATGCTCCTGGGATGGGCCTCTGCTGACTCTGCCTCTGTCCCCGGGTGTGATCTCGGTCTTGTCGGGTGTGGAGATGGCGTTGTGAGGGTCTCTTATCGAGCTGCCAAGGATAGAAGAGGGCAGGGGTTTCTCTTGCGCTCCTGTCAGGGTTTCTGTGGTACTGAAGAATGGAGAGTCAAATCCACGAAGGCCAGCTAAATCCCGCTTTTCTTCGGTTAACTTCAGAAGCTCCTCTGTGATGGCAGCTTAAAGGATGGAAGATAGAAAATTATGATGCGACTCAAAATACAGCAAAGGCCACAAACAGACACTCGGTGTGAAAAAAAGAAAAAGAAAATCATAGTTCATACCGTCCTCCCTCTCTTTCTCGATCCTCAGTTGTTCGTGCTCCTTCATGTACACAGAGAGCTCGGTCAGGGTCATGGGCATGTTCTCACATCTGCCATCTGTGTCAGATAAAAGACTTAATAACTTCTTAACTTCTTAATAATGACATATATTATGGAAGCTTGTTTCCACCACAGAACAAAAAACATAAAAAAGGTAATTCTTTATAATAATATTCTTTAAATAACCTACCAAAATGTTATTATAATATATGTTTTTTTTATTTAGTACTGACCTGAGTAAGATATTTCACATAAAAAAAACGTTTACATATTGTCCACAAGAGAAAATAAGTTAAATTGATCAAAATTACTCTGTTCAAAAGTTTACACACACTTGATTCTTAATACTGTGTTGTTACCTGAACGACCCACATCTGTGTTTTTTTGTTTAGCTATAGTTGTTCATGAGTGCTTTTTTTGTCCTGAACAGTTAAATTGCCCACTGTTCTTTAAAAAAAATTCTTTAGGTCCCACAATTTTTTTGTTTTTTTGCATCTTTATGTATTTGAACCCTTTCCAACAATGACTGTGATGCTTTAGAAGGAAACACAACGCATTAAGATCCAGGGGTGTAAACTTTTAAACAGAATAAAGATGTGTACATTTTTCTTGTTTCGCCTAAATATCATATTTTTTTCATTTAGTACTGCCCTTCGGAAGCTACAGAAGATACATTGATTACAAGATTACATGTTTCCCAGAAGACAAAATAAGTTAAATTTAATCTGATCTTCAAATTCTGCAAAGTTTTTACCTCCTGGCTCTTAATGCATAGTTTTTCCATCTGGTGCATCAGTGAGCGTTTGAACCTTCTGTAATAGTTGCCTATGAGTCTCAGTTGTTCTCAGTGTGAAAAGATGGATTTCAAAATCATACAGTCAGTGTTGGAAAGGGTTTAAATTCACAAAAATGCTGAAAAACCAAAGAGTTTGTGGGACCTGAAAGAATTTTTTTGAAGAACAGCGGGCAGTTTAACTGTTCAGGACAAACAAGGGACTCATGAACAACTATCACTAAACAAACAAAAAAAAATCACAGTTGTGGATCATTCAGGTAACAACACAGTATTAGAAATCAAGTGTATGTAAACTTTTGAAGGAGGTAATTTTTAAAATTCAACTATAATTTTCTCTTTTGGACTATGTGTAAACGTCTTTTATGTGAAATATCTTATTCAAATCAATACTAAATAAAAAAAATAACATGCATTTTGTATAATCCCTCTTATTTTGGTAAAAGTAATTACCAAGCTGTATGTAATGTTTTGACCTTAACTGTAGCATCTACACGAACGGACAACATCTTATAAAAAAAAAAAAAAACACTTTTATCAACTGTGTTTATTATAATACACAATTTTTTATGCTTTGAGTGATTCTTGTAACATACCTCTGTGATTGATTGTTTCAGGTCCAGTTTTCTCGAGCTCTCTATCTGGCTCCTGTCTGACCGGCTCCTGTCTGACCAAGACGGGTTTGGTGTGGTCGAAAGGTCTACCATCCTAAAGAGCATGGAACATTTAAAATAGTTTGTAGTGAAACTATACACAAGTAAAATGGTCTCAAACTTGAGGGTGTTTTAACAAGGAAGACTTCAAATGATATTTCACTCAAAAATGAAAATTCTGTAAACTACTTTTGTCCATACAATAAATGTCAAAACCATACTGACTTTCATTTTACAAGTTTACATTTTTTATAATGTTTTACAATTTAAAAAATATCTATTTCTTTGTATTCTACAGAAGAAAAATATAGTCATAAAGGTTTTTGACATGAGTAAATTATGACAGAATTTAATTTTATGGGTGAACTATCCCTTTAGGGGAATACCGCAGATTCATACAAAAGGCCATCCTCCACAGAAGTACCTTGCATGGCGGGCTGGCGGTACTACGAGGCAGAGACACTGGGGGAAACTCATCGGTGAGGCTGGGAGGAGGTGAGGCGGCTGCAGGGGTGCTTGAGGACGGGGTGCCTTTACCACCTGCTACAGGAAAAAAAAAAAAATACAAAACCAAATTCATACTAGTACCTGGGGAAACAGAGGCCCAGGTGTGCCTACCTGTGCCAACATGCTAAATGTCAATATTGTCTGTGAACAAGCATAGACAGTATAGTCACCAGGTGTGCTGTAGAGGCGGCTCGGTAGGTGAGAGGCACTCTGGGACAGTTCCGGGTTCGGTGACATCCCACGGGAGGAAGGGGGTGTGGCCATGCCACACTGGGAGGAGGGGCTCCAGAGGGAATCCTTAAAGCCATATGTGGCATTAAATTCACAGCTGGAGTTCTATAAATAAACACAAGCACACACAAAATAAGTCACTTGAGTGCTCATGCAGACTCCAGTGATGGCATTTAATGGATTTATTCTTTATCCATCCAAAACAAACAGTTCACAAACTGTACAATGTAAAATGTGACCCTGGACCACAAAACCAGTCTTAAGTCGCTGGGATATATTTGTAGCAATAGCCAAAAATACATTGTATGGGTCAAAATTATTGATTTTTCTTTTATGCCAAAAATCATTAGGAAATTAAGTAAAGATCATGTTCCATGAAGATTTTTTTGTAAAATTCCTACTGAAAATATATCAAAATGTAATTTTTGATTAGTAATATGCATTGTTAAGAACTTAATTTGGACAACTTTAAAGGTGATTTTCTCAGTATTTTTATTTTTTTGCACCCTCAGATTACAGATTTTCAAATACACGTATCTCTGCCAAATATTGTCAAACCATATATCAATAGAAAGCTTATTTATTGAGCTTCCATATGAGGTATACATCTCAGTTTTGTCAAATTTAACCTTATGACTGGTTTTGTGGTCCAGGGTCACAAATGTATTTTGTTAGCAATTTTAAAGCATAGTGAAAACTAATAAAGCACAATATGAGCACCACATGGGTTATGGACCAATATGAATGAATGATGCATTTACATAGCGCTTTAATTGTGTATTGCCGTACACCCAAAGCGCTCTACAGTCATATGGGGGATCTCTCCTCAACCACCACCAGTATGCGGCATCCACTTGGATGATGCGACGGCAGCCACTGTACAACGGCGCCAGTGAGCTCACCACACACCAGCTACAGGTGGAAAGGAGAGAGTGATATAGCCAATTCAATGAAAGGGGATTATTAGGAGGCCATGATTGACTAGGGCAAGTGGAGGGAATTTGGCCAGGACACCGGGGTTACACCCCTACTCTTTACGAGAAGTGCCATGGGATTTTTTGTGACCACAGGACCTCGGTTTAACGTCTCATCCGAAAGACGGTGCTTTTTACAGTATAGTGTCCCCGTCACTATACTGGGGCATTAGGACCCACATAGACCACAGGGTGAGCACCCCCTGCTGGCCTCACTAACACCTCTTCCAACAGCAACCTAGTTTTCCCAGGAGGTCTCCCATCCAGGTACTGACCAGGCTCAGCCCTGCTTAGCTTCAGTGAGCAACCGATCTTGGGCTGCAGGGTGATATGGCTGTGGCGAATATTGCATATTTCTTATCAGCCAATATTACCATATATAAATGTTTCTACTTATTTTAAGACTGAAATGATTATTTAGCACTAACCTCAAGTTTAACTCTGTAAGATCACTAGATCTTGAAATGTACTTTCCCTTTTAGAGACATGCTGCACTCTGAGCTCTACAGTGCTTTGTGAAAGTATTCATACCCCTTCATTTTGTTCACATTTTATGTTGCTGCCTTATGTTAAACTGCTTTAAATTACTTTTTTTCCAAATCAATCTACATTCCATACACCATAATGGCAAAGCAAAAAAAAAAAAGGTTTTTAACATCTTTGCCAATTTAAAAAAAAAAAAAAAAAACTTAAATAATTCCGTTGCATAAGTATTCATACCCTTATCTGGGACAGTTGAAATTTAGCTCAGGAGCATTCGTATTGTTTGTGGATGTTACTACATTTCGAGTGAAGTTAACCTGTGGCAAATTCAATTCAATGATTTGGAAAGGCACACGTCTTAATAAGAGGCCTAACAGCTGAAAATGCATATCAGAGCAAAAACCAAGCCCTGAGGTAAAAAAAAAAAAAAAAAAAAAAACCTGCCTGTAGAGCTCAGAGACAGGATTGCATGAAGCCACACATCTGGTTAAGAGTTCAGAAAAAAAAAATCTGCTGGATTGAAGGTTCACAGAAGCATGTAGTCTCCGTTACCCTTAATGGAAGAAGTTTGAAAAAGCCAAGATTCTGTCTAGAGCTGGCCTCCTGGCCAAACAGAGCATTCAATGGAGAAGGGATTTGGTTAGAGTGATGACCAAGAAGCTGATGGTCACTCTTGTTGAGCTCCATGATCATATGTGAAGACAGGAGAAACATCACTGCAACACTCCACTGATCTGGACTTTATGGCAGTGTGCCAAGACTCAATCCTCTCCTCAGTAAACACACTTGGCATTTGCAAAAAAGCACCTAAAAGACCCTCAGACTGTGAGAAACAAGATTCTGTGGTCTGATGAACCTCAATTCCAAGCGTAATGTTTGAAGGAAACCAAGCACTGCTTAACACCTGCAGAATACCATCCCAAAAGTAAAATGTGGTGGTAGCAGCCTCATTCGGTAGAACTGTTTTTCAGTGGCAGGGACTAAGGGACTCGTCAAAGTAGAAGAAAAGCTCAATGCACCAAAATATTAAGATAGCCTAAATGAAAACCCAGTCCAGAGCATTGGCAGAAGGTTCATTTTCCAACAGGACAATGACCCAAAGCACACAGCAAGCTTCACACAGCTTATATTAACTCTGTGAATGTCCTTGAGTGGCCCAGCCACAGCCTGGGCTTGAACACAATCAAATACTTTTGGAGAAACCTGAAAATGTGCATCTGCCTCCATCCAACCTGACAGATCGTGAGAGGTGGAGAGCTGACGAGAAGAATGGCAGATAATTGCCAAATGCTGATGTTTGTCGCATCATACCCAAAAAGACTTGAGGCCATAAACGTGCTTCATCTAAGTACAGAGTTATACAGAGAATACCTATGCAATGCACTTATTTCAGTTTTTTATTTTTGATAAATTTATGAAGACAATTCTATTTTTGCTTTGACATTATGGTGTATGGATTGATGTGGGGGGAATAAGTAATTTAAAGCAGTTTAAAATGTGAAAATGAAAAATCGAATACTTTTGCAAAGCACTGTGTTTGAGAAACACTGGCAATCAGATTGCTATCACAGTTATAAAATAACCGTTATCTGCATCAACCTCTAATTTCCAGATCAATGCACCCCTAATGATAAGCATTTACCAAATCACAAAACTGTGAGCACATAATCTTAAATTGTGAGAAAATATTAACATATGATCAATTACCAACGACTGTGAGCCTCATTAAAACGCAAACGCAATGTTGTTTGTTTTCATTCTGCGGAGCATTCAGCAGAATAAAGGTCCTGACCGTGGGAGGTGACAGGCCAGGAGAAAGCGCTCCAGCGTCATTCACATCACCAAGACAACCGTTTCTGCGTCAGCTAAGAGATGGCATGTTTTTTTTCTTTTTAAAGCCCTGCACACCCACCGGAATGACTCAACACCTCTCCCCTCCTTTCCTCTCGGCTCCTCAGCCTGCCTTGAGAACAAGGAGATGATTCATGGTGGGAGAAGGAGGGGGAGCTCCGGTGTGCAGTGGAAAGGGAGGGGTTCAGGGATGGGTGATTTATGGACAACAGCTGACAAGCTGACAAACAACAAGAGGGAGGAGGGAAGCAAACGCCGATTCCTGCACTGGTGCGGTTAGATAGACTAGTGTGCCAATCCGAATCAGTTTATATGATTCACTGGATTCAAACTGGTAGTTCCACACCAAACTCACACTAAAACAAACAAATTATAAACTAAAAACTGGATTGTAGATTTCCAAGTTCGGTGGACTCTCACCTGCCGACGGGTTCCAGTGGGGCTGCGATACGGGGGCTGAGTCCCTGAGAAAGAGGACAGGGCCAAGGGCGGGACGACAGGCTGACGAGGGGTGGAGAAATGAGTCGAGGAAGAACTTCCTGGAAAGGGACAGCAAAATTATGTCCACAAAAAAAACATCCTGCCACTGCTATAAAAACAGAGTTTGCCTGAAAATAGACTGCGACTAAATTAGCATGCTAGTTTTTATCTTGCCTAGCTTTATTCCTTATTTCATTTTATGCATTTGGCAGATGCTTTTATTCAGTTGTGTGTTTACATTTTAGCACTTCACAGATTCCCTAGAAACTAAACTCATGACCTTGCAGATGCTAGAAGCAAAAGAATAAATCTATTTATATAGTGACTTCACCATCTCTAGGACAGAAAAACACTGAAGGAGAAGTTCATTTCCAGAATGAAAATTTCCTTATATTTTACTCACCCCTTCATGTCTTTCTTCAGTCAAAATGAAATTGAGGTTTTTGAGGAAAACATTCCAGGATTATTGGGAGCCAAAGGGTTGAAGGTACAGATTGCAGTTTCAATGCAGCTTCAAAGGAATCTTTTAAGAAAAATACAAATTTATATACTTTTTACCCACAAATGCTTGTCTTGCACTAGCTCGACCTCAGGCATTACATAATGATGCACGTGTGATGTAGTCGGAATTACCACCCTACTCACATTGGGGTGAGTAAATTATGAGGAAATTTTCATTCTGGAAGTGATCTTCTCCTTTAGGTGCAATTTCGCTGTATGCTTGGTTTGAACAGGTAATTGAGAGAGGATGAGTCTAACCGTAGCTACTGTGGAAGTCACCGTAAGGGCTGGCAGTGCAATCAGCCGGACGTTGTTGTAGATGAGCACAGAAATGCTCAGGCATGCTGGCATAGCCCTCTTCGCAGGACGCCTCCTTTGGGTCCAGAGAGACTTTGGCACACTCAATAACGATATCGTGGATTTCAAATTTCTTCCACCTGTAGAGAGAAAAGAGACCAAATAATAGATATGGGTGACTATAATGCTCATGGTTTATGCACTAAAAAAGTGACATGAGTCAGTATTGCCTCACCGGCTGGGATCTAGTTCATGGTCCTTGGTTCCTGTCACTAATTCTGGATGTATTCTGACATGTTCAAGCATGGGCTGTAACACATACACAGACATAAATACAAATACAACTGCAAGCAGCAATTATCAGAGTTCAAGAGCTTTAAGGCATTTAAACATATATGGAAAAACACATTATTTAGCAAGCTGGTAACCACCTAAATCAATGATTTGAAAAGCATTTTTGATAAATCCAGGTAATTTACCATAGAAATAATATGTTTTTTAAGGGTTATGACTGGTATAGTGCCAGCTGTGGTCTGATCCCCTTAAAACTTTGCATGCTTGTTCATAATCACCAGTTGCATGTGCTCAGCAGGTTTTGTGAAGTTTTGAGCTTTTCTTTAGGCTTTATAGGATTTGAGTACATTTTCTAAACAACCTTTTTTTAGCTTTCCAAAGGGTAAACTTCAAATTTATTTTTGATAATTATTGGCCCAGAGGGTCCAAATAATTGTACTGCAGTGTTTTTTCCCCAGAAAAATCGGGGACTAGTTTGCAAAACTAGTTTTTTTTTTTTTTTACATATTCTTAGTCATTTAACAAACAGTTTAATTGACAGCAGTGGTTCTAGAGGCAAAGTTGTCTGGACTGAGAAGTTCTATAGTATGATAGGAATATCGTGCATATGTGCAAAAAAACTGTGCAACGTATAATTGTTTATGCCCTTGAAAAATCCGATATCGACCCTCTAGTGGCCAATTTCTTTCAAATGTCTCTCAGACCTTTGGAGCCATTAGTTGAAAAGGCCCACCGAGTTTCGTTCCGATCATCCTCCGTTAACCTTGTCTAGAGATATGCAAACGTTCCTGTAGACATTTATGGCACTTCGGACCAAGACCTTGCACACCGATTTTCATGTTGATAGGACAAATGATTGCACAGTTATAGACTTTTTAATGTTTTTTCCCTCTTATAGCACCAGCAAGTGGCCAGTCTGCCAATCTGTGACCTCAGATTGAGCTCTTAGATAAGTGTTCTGTGTTTGGTGGAGATATCTCATTCTGTTCAGTAGTTATAGGCATTTTACTAAAAGTGGCACTGCCGCTTTCGAAGGTTTTGGCGCCCCTTTGCAACGGTGAATCGAAAGTTTCTAAACTGTTTTGATAATTATTGATATTCACTCTCCAGAGAATCTGTCTGCACTGGTTTGGTTCCGATCGGTTAAAAAACCTATGACTAGTTCGCAAAAGTAGGTTTTTCAAAAAATCCAAAATACCCAAAGATTTCGTTCACTTGAGCCTGCGACTGGCGGTTTAGGAGATATGAGCAATTTCATACTTTTGTTCACTGCTACCAACTTCTCTCTGAGTACTACCAACCCTCCAAGTTTTAAGTCTCTACGACTTACGGTTTGGTCTGCACGATCAGTTTCACATGGAGATTGCTGATCCGTGACCATTTTAACAATTACAATAGGGTTTAAACCTCTAACAAACCATTAACCATTAGTGCATAGGTATATAGCCATATCCAATCAGTCATATCCAATCATATCGCAATGGAGGCATTGTCTCCTCTCACGTGACTTTCCCATTCATTCTTATGCTTTAGGGGGTCTGTTAAAACTCAATGGGCTCAGGAGAGGCAAGAAAAACGCAGACTCCCAGTGTAACTTTACCTGTTGGTGTCACTGTATGACAGTTTTACTTTAGAAAAACAAGTGATTTATACACTTTGTCATATTTTGTAATATCTGTGCTGCATAAATGCTATGAATGTTTTCTCATCCAATTTGTTGAAGAGACCGCCTTCCTTGCCTCATCAGAGGAAACGCCCCTGATACATACATATAACTAATACTATTGGCTGATAACCAATGTATTACTCATGTATCCCTACTTCTGGTCATTTTCTACTTTTACTGTATGGAGAATCATTATGGATTGAATGGAATTTCATTAAATCTCATGTATCTGGAGAACAACTGTGTAATTGACAGCTCACCTTGACCACCTCCTCAAAAGTGTCCATGTTCTCCTTCATGCTGTAATGGGAGCGCAAGTAAGACACAAAATTGCAGGGATACATCCCATATAGCCGGTGGAAGAGCGAGTAGACGCTTGCATGCAGGTGGATGAGATAAACCTCTGGGACGTGTCCTGTCAACAGAGATTGATTATACAGCTAAGTAACCATCTAAAAACATTATGAGGCATCTTATTAAAAATATTTTTCTTGGGATCTCTATGGGAGACTAAAACCATCCAGAATATTTAAAAAAAATGTATAACTGAGTCATACAGTATTTAAATGCTCAGTGACTCTTACCTGGGTTTCTCAAGTTCCAAGAAGCCAGACGGCCAAAGATATCAAAAAATTCATAGAGATGATGCTTGCCAGCTTGGGGAATCATGGGTAATAGTGTGATGAGCACCAGGACTCCAGTTATGAGAACCACAACATCTGTGTCTGTCTGTAATAAACAAAGTATCACATGTATGCTGTAGGTTACAAGTTACAATAACAAGAGGCATATCTGTGAGATCTTGCACATTATCACCTTACCTTGAGGCATTTGAGGAGAGATAGCAGCAGCGGATAGCGAGCGATCTTGTGGATCCAAGACGGCTGCTTACGGACAACGTGACCCAATAGAGTGAGAGTGGGCAGGCGACAGGGGGCTTTAGCCATGCATTCATTCATTTTATCAAAAAGGTGCTGAGAACACAGACGAGTCATATTTTAGACAAGATGCATAACGGTTGATAATGTATTCTCTGCTCTAGACATTTATTACTGCAATTAAATATTAATGAAATAAAATACTCCTTAAAGATGCACTGATATGCTCTGATATGCTCTTACATTTGTTCATATAATCACAGGAGTTCTTTAACCTAATAATGGTCTTGGTATTGTACACACCCACAGTATGTTCTCCAATGGCCACACTTTTTAAAAGTGAAGTGTGTAATATTTGCATTAATAGTGGGAACAAATTTGGACTGCATGATATTGGAAAAAAAAATGACATTAAGATATATACTGTGATATAAAAAATATAAGAGTTTTCACCAGATGTTTTGAATAGTTCTATTTGTAAACCATTAGTAATTCTTAAATTACTGGGGTTGTTTTTGTAGGGTAGTGCAAATATAATTTATGAGATCTATGAGTAAGATGTTAAAGCCTGCATTTATTTGATCCAAAATGCAGAAAAGCAGTAATATTGAGAAATATCTTTACTAGTTAAAATAACTGTTTTCCATTTTTTATTTGTATTTTAAAATGTAATTTATTCCTGTGATCAAAGCTACATTTTCAGCATCATTACTCCAGTCTTCAGTGTCCCATGATCCTTCAGAAATCATCATCATCATCAAGATTTAAAACAGTTGAGTTTATTTTTTTAGGAGTCTTAGGTGAATAGAAGGGTCAAAAAGATCAGCATTTACCTGAAATAAAAAGCTTTTGTAACATTATACTTGTATTATACGGCGTATATTTTTTTTAAAGAAATTAAAGATTATATTTAAGAAATCATAGAAATTAATCATTTTATTTAGCGAGGATGCAATAAATTGATCAAAAGTGGTCATAAAGACATTTATAATGTTACAAAAAAGTTCTATTTTAGATAAATGGTATTCTGAACTTTCTATTCATCAAACAAACCTGAAAAAAAATTCTACTCAGCTGTCTTTAACATAATAATAATAAATGTTTTTTGAGCAGAAAAGCAGAATATTAGAATGATTTCCGAAGGATGGTGTGACTGGAGTAATGATGCTAAAAATTCAGCTTTGAAATCACAGGAATAAATAACATTTTAATATATATTCAAATATAGCAAAAACAGAAAAATATTTTAAATGTTATATTTTTTACTGTGAAGACTTTTTTAAATGTGTGAACTATGTTTTTAGGGCTGAATGATTTGGGAAAAAACTTGAATAAATGTGATTATTTTCCTCTCTTTTCAGCGAAGATATAAAATAATAACTTTTAGTAGTATTTAAGCTGCTAGTCATTGTTAAAGAAAATCCATGAATAATTATTTGCATTAAATAATTGTAATTTTCTTCCCCCAAAGTTTATTTCATGTAAAAAAATATTTTATGTCAAAAATATAAAGACAAATGTATATTCTATAGTTTGTTTTTGGTTTCAAACACCCAGTCTAAACAAAAAATAAATAATATAAAATCTCTCCACCTCAACTGCTTTGCACAAAATAATTCTGTTGAAAAAATACTGTACTGTAATAAAAATTGAGTTTTTAATCAATTATTTTAATTATAATAAAATTATATTTTATTTTTTATTGTACAATCATAAATTACAATACTAATATTATTTATCGAAGGTTATACTACCCATGCTTTTAATTTGCCAGAAAACCTCAGGGAAAATGCATTGAGTGTGAAACACCAAAAAGATTCAGAAAAATAGACTGAAAACACTCTTCTGTGTAGCAAAGTTAAACTTTTTAACCAAAAAAAAAAAATCAGTTGGCCGCCAGTCACCTTATCGTGTGGCTCCCTCACTGAGGACAGGATGTGCACTGCCTGGGCGGAGTTGGTCTCCAGGAAATAATCCACCAAGCCGTTCAGCAGCACGGACCCTCGATCTGCAAAACACAAATTGAATTGGACTGTCAGTCATGCAATAAAATACTGCAAGGAATTATAATACGAATCCTGTAGCAAACACGGAGAAGTTTAAAAGTTCAACACAACAGTATTTGGATGGACCTGTGTTGAGGTGTTCATTGATAAGGCCCTTGATCTCATCCAGCTGGCGGAGGTCAGAGGTCTCCAGCAGAGGAAGCAGGTCCCCCACGTTGAGCTGTTCCCTGGACATGGTGGTATGGAGGGTTCGGAGGCGGGTGTCTCTGAAACAGTCTAGGGAGAGGGGAAGGACTCTTAGACGTCACTCTCACACCGTCCCGTGTCCTGTCCAGCCTGGAGGGGTCCCTGGGCCGCCCGTCGATACAGTCTCCAGGCACCACTGCAAGACACATTTGAGAACTTACATCACTTGTCTAGAAACACCTGCCACGATGAACTATTCATGAGAACATCTTGCAGTTTCTGCTTTTAAGTAACTTTCCAATCGAGAGTGAGTAAAACACTACAAGATGTGCAGGAAAGTGAAGTTCCTACAGAATTATGATACAGCATACTTGATATCATTAACATCAGCTGTGGTGATGTGGGTTGGCCGTTTCAGGCAAGTAAACAACAAGCCCAACAGATTCTGAAGCATACAAGATTCACATGTTGCGACGTGTTCTTGCACAGACATGACACAAGTCATGCAAAAGCAGTTGTCACACCAGCCTGACAACTTCAGGTCAATGTGTAGATAAAGTCAAAAGGAAACCAGAGAAATGAGACATTTCTCAATGGCCTGATTAGAACGTACTACAAACTACAAGAGCAGTGTATCATGTTAAGCACACTTCATGTAAAGTTAAAAGGGGCAGTTCACCCAAACATGAAAATTAAACCCTTAAGCCATCCTAGGTTTATATGGCTTTCTTCTTTCAGACGAATAAAATTGGTGTGATAAAAAAAAAGAATGTTCTGGCTCTGAATGGCAGTGAATGGCTGGTGAGACTTTGAAGTCCAATAAAGTGCATCCATCCATCATAAAAATGGCTTTGATGCATTTGTGTACGAAAAATATCCATATTTAAAACTTTTTTTAACCATAATCTCTAGCTTTCGCCAACTCTTTACGAGAGAGTGGTGTTCAAGCTGATGGCAAATGATATAGGCGTAGTGTAAGCTCTGGTGAGAATATGCTAGTCCCGTGAAAACCAAGTTTAATTTTCAGCAAAGGAAAAGTAGTCTCCTTTTGGCTTATATCGAATTCCTCCAAACCGTGCTTCCACATTCGTCACTTCCGCGTTGGCCTACGTCATCTGCTGGAACACCACTCTCTCGCGAATGCGCATAAGACAGTTTTTCTTACACAAACGCACCGTAGAGCTGCACCATTCTGAATAAATTGAGAATCACAATTTTTTTTGTGTCAAATAGAGATCGCGGTTTTCCCAAGATTCTGAACTAAACAAAAAAAAATGTGCAACAAATTATGAATCCATGCAGTCTATTTAAAAGTGTTTAATTAATTTAATATGCGTTTAAAATATAATATATTTAACACCAATTTTTAATATTAAAATTACAAAAAAGTGGTTTGAATGAATTATTCAATGATTTAATAAATACTTAACTTGTTTCATTACTAGATGAATCAGCGTTTTTAAACAAATCTCTTGAAAGAATGACTCAATGACACATTTTTTTAACAGTTACAATGCGCTACTATACTGCCCTCCAAAGGCAAAGTGCAGTAACTACGCCAACACTGAAACTGAGAAAAATGCCTTTAAAGTTTTTACGCCAGCTAGTCAAACATGTTGATACTCTCATTTCTCTGAAATGGGACAAAATTGAACCAGGAGACTTTGCCACAAGACAAAACCATTGTCAGTTTTAAGCCTTAACAACTCAATTTTGACCAAATGTGTAGTTACTGCGCTTTGCCTTTGGAGGGCAGTATAGACAAATGTTTATATCTGAACTATGACCTTTAATCAAAGTATTTCAGTGATAATATGCATGACTATATGGCGGAAATACTACTGGGTAGTTGAAAAGACTGTTTGTGAAGCTCTTTCTTACCTAAACATGGTAACTGCCAGCAGCAGTGTGAACACAGATTTCATTTAGAAATGAGATCACGTGGGTGTTTGAATCAAGAATGCCATCTTTTAACAATTAATCGTGCAGCTCTTACACATCGATTCACTTCAGAAGGCCTTTATTCACCCTCTGGAGTCGTGTGGAGCACTTTTTATGATTGATATGTGCAATTTATTGGACTTCAAAATCTCAACAGCCATTCACTGCCATCATAAAGCTTGGAAAGAGCCAGGACTTTTCTTAAACAGAATTGTTTTTGTCTGAAAGAACAAAATCATATACACCTAGAATGGTGTAAGGGTGAGTAAATCATAGGGTAATTTTCATTTTTGGGTGAACTATGCCTTTAAGTAGTGAATTTTCACTATGAATGGAGTGATAAACTATCAATTTCAGAGCTAAAACAGTAAACTTGTTAACACGATCCTTCAGAAATCATCAGTTCAACAGTTGTGCTGCTTTATGTGTTCACGTAAAACCATGATGCACTTGTTTTCAGGATACTTTGATTAATATAAAATTCAAAAGAAGAGCATTTATTTGAAACAGAAATCTTATGTATCATCACAAATGTCTTTACTGTCACTTTTGTTCAATTTAAAGCACCCTTGCTGAAAAGTATATCAGCATTTTACAAGAATTATATGTGACCCTGGACCACAAAATCAGTCAAAGGGTCGGTTTTTTGAAATTGAGATATATACATAATCTAAGTTAAGAATAAAGCTTTCCAGTGATGTATGGTTTGTTCTGGAATCTGAGGGTACAAAAAATCTAAATATTGAGAAAATCGCATTTAAAAAAAAGTTGTCCAAATGAAGTTCTTAGCAATGCATATTACTAATCAAACATTAGGTTTTGATATATTTATGGTAGAAATTTTACAAAATGTGTTTATGGTACATTATCTTTACTTAATATTCTAATAATTTTTGTCATATAAATTGATCATTTTGACTCATACAATATATTTTTGGCTATTGCTACAAATATACCCTTGCTACTTATTACTGTTTTTGTGGTGCAGGGTCACATATACAATAATTCACAAAAATGCAAATAATTATTAATGCCTGAATGATTACACAAATTAGCAAACAGTCAGCAAGGCTAAAGAAACACTAAATGCACTATATGCAACACTGTGTCAGCTAGTAACATCCTTAATCTTGACAGTCACACGAGTAACCAACACCTCAAGCTGACAGTCAGACATGCAACACTAACAACTGCAAAAAGGACACAGTCTCCTTGCTGGAGACCATTCCAGTTCTCAACCAAACAAACAGCTGTTACAAAACACTGGTCGAAGCATAACTTTGTGCAAGACGAGAACCATCGAGGCAAGAGTGATGGCAAGCTGACCTCTCAATGGAAATCACTCTGCACAGCACATACAAAGAAGTTCATTGATTAACTTCATGATCGTAGCCCACAAACTAAAAGCATGCATCACATTCGGGGGGGAACACTAATAAGACGAAGTTCTGGACGACCTCAACACGAACTGCGACTGTGCCTGCCAACTAGAAAACAGGCCAGTTAACGGCACAAAGAAGCTTTATATCCCATGTTCAGCAACACGTAAACAAATTCCTTAAAGAGGTTGTGTATAAGTTGTCATGTCTTCCTCTGGCTTTTGGAAGCTTAGCTTTTTTGAAGTTTTGAGTCTTAAATCTTAGATTTTATTTTGGCACATCCATACAGAGGCAGAGAAATATGCACGGTTTCAAATAAATATGTGACCCTGGACCACAAAACCAGTCTTAAGTAGAACAGGTGTATTTGTAGCAAGAGCCAAAAATACATTGTATGGGTCAAAATTATCTATCATGCCAAAAATCATTAGGATATTAAGTAAAGATCGTGTTCAGTGAAGCTATTTTGTAAATTTTCTACTGTAAATATATCAAAACTTGATTTTTAACAACTTTAAAGGATTTTCTTAATATTTAGATTTTTTTGCACCATCAGATTCCAATTTCAAATAGTTTCAATATCCAAATATTTTCCTAACAAACCATACATCAATGAAAAGCTTATTTATTCAGCTTTTAGATGATGTATAAATCCTAATTTCAAAAATTGACCATTATGACTGGTTTTGTGGTCCATAAATATAAATATACAGTAACAGTATGTTTGTATGGCAATGCATTGCATGATTTGCCTGCAGAAGGATTTCTCTTTAAAAGACGTGCACTTGCGTGCAAAAGCCAGCAAATCCTACAACATACGTCTGTATTTTAACCTCCGCATGGTGCAAAATAACAGTGCACACATGTGCATTTAGCTGTTGTGGTTTCGGCTGCATGCACTGACAGCAGCTCTGTGTTGAAATGACCACTGGCGTAAACAGCGAGCGAGAACAATGGCCAGAATCTGCGGGACTGTCTCCAAAAAATGCGCCAACAAAATGAAACATCCCCCCGTGCATTTCAACTTCCCCCTTAAACTCGTGCATATGCACGCGGAGATTTGTTGAGATTCAATTCGAAACTGTAACAATCAATGAGGACTATTATTTCACTGACACTGACAGTCCCAGGCAAGAGAGCCTTATTATCGACATGCCTAGTGCAAATCAGAAATAACGCCCGAGAGACTCCATAATGCACGTAAAATACCGAGGAGCGAGCAAATCCAACATTCCGACTGTCACTGCGTATGCTGTAATAATATCACCACAAAAAACATCGTTTAATAAACCTGTTTACCTGTTAGAGCAACTGCACTCCACAGGGCGCCGCCATCTTGAACACCTCACAACCCCTCCCTGCGCGGTCACCATCCGCAACTGTGCAAGAAAAATAATCCCCGAGCGCTCGAAAACACGCCTGTATCTGGACGCAGAGCGTTCAGATATGACATGAATGTTGTCAGAAATGACTAGCAGTCATAGTTTATAAATACAGCGAATTGTGACGGGAGAAAGACTTACGTATGAAAGTTTTAGATAATCCTGCAGTTAGGCCCTGAGTTGTTTTTCTGAAGGGTGGAGGGATGCAGCGCTCTGTAATGCGGTTTTCGCGTGACTCAGGTGGTGAGCGCAGACGCTGAATCTGACCAGCCATGGACGCTAATAAACAATTTACATTTGAAAAGTAATTTTTTTATAAACATACATACATACATAAATGTAAATAAGCAAGCAGGCGTGAGCAAGAAAAGCGAGTAGTAAACTCGATTGAAATCCAAATAATAAACTATTAGGATAAAAAGTACTTTTAATAAATTAATAAATTATTTTTCAAAATCAGTTAAAGGCACAGTTAACCCCAAATTGCCAGTGATGTCATTATTTAATCACATGAGAAGTTTAAAACAGAAGAAAATGCTGGTAAAATCATTGCACTAATAATATTTCGCAGTCTTATATCCATCACTTCCTAACATTTTTATCTCACATATAGATATTAGCCTATTTATCTCATCTTCCAGTAATGTACGCTGATATCGGCTCTTTGCTTACCAAACAGAGCACGAATATAAAAAACCAAAATACATTCTGCGGAACTGACCTATAATAAATGCATGCAATGGTTTAAATGTGTTGGATGAGACTGTTTTTTAGTGGAGATGTCCCTCTAGTGGTTAGTCATGGTCATTGACCTCTATTTCATTACATCAGTGATTTCTTACCTCAAAATTGGTATAACGCTTTAGTAAGTTTTTGCAACACTCACAGTGGTGTTTTCCATGCCTTTTTGTTCATGTCTGCTCAAAATAGTCACGTTAAAGTGTCCAACTCCACCCCCAACTACCTCACGGTTAAATAACGTACCTCATGTCATTCCTTCCTCTAGAAAAATTGAAGTACACTATTCAGGGCTCAACTGTTAAATTCTATAAAATTTGGAATCCCATCCTAAATTCCTTTGACCTCACTAGATTCTGATTGAGTTTTGTCAGTATGTGAATGCGCATATACTTTTGTATGTATAATTGTTTTTGGTTAATTTAGTTGTTGTTGTTTTTCTCCTTCTCATATTTGAATACTTTATTATATACATTTCATAGGATGTTACTTTTATTTGATTATTTTTATTTTATTTATTTACTTATTTTTGTAAATATATAGTATCATTATATATACAGTTTAATTTAATCCTCTTGAGGGGTTTATGAGTGGGAAGAAAGTGGGCATAGGGGAAGAATGCAGACAAAGTTTTTTTCACATACTGTTCTGTGTTACATCTGTCTATAATAACAAAAAAAAAAGCTATAAAAAATAGTCACGTTCATTCTTATTTATTTTTTTGTTTTAGTAATGTTGTGGCATGCTTTTGTCTTTATAGTTTTTTGTTGTTGTTGAATGTCTGCATACCGACGGTCAGACATTTTTAAACAGGAAGATTTTTAATGTTTTATTTTTAAGAAGTTTCTTCTGCTCAACAAGCCTGCATTTATTTGACGCAAAGTACAGCAAAAACAGTCAAATTTTGAATTATTTTTATTATTTAAAATAACTACTTTCTATTTGAATATATTTTAAAATGTAATTTATTCCTGCAAATTCAAAGCTGCATTTTTAGCATCATTGTAATATTCTTATTTCCTTAAAAAAATGTAAAAAAAAAAAAAAAAAAACATTTATTAATTTTTATTATGTTAAAAACAGCTATAAGCAGATTTTTTTCAGGTTTCTTTGATGAATAGATACATAAGAACAGTATTTAACTAAAATAGAAATCTTTTGTAACATTATAAATGCCTTTATCATTGTGTTTTAATGTTTTTTAAAGAAGTCTCTACCGCTCACCACCAAGCCTGCATTTATTTGATCCAAAATACAAAAAAAGCAGTAATAATATGGTGAAATATTTTTACTATTTAAAATAACTGCTTTCTATTTGAATATATTTTAAAATGTAATTTATTTCTGTGATCAAAGCTACATTTTCAGTATTATTACTCCAGTCTTAAGTGTCACATGATCCTTCAGGAATCATTCTAATATTCTAATAAATCCAAAGATCAGCATTTATCTGAAATACAATACTTTTGTAACGTTATACACTATACCATTCAAAAGCTTGGAGTCAGTGTAATTTTTTAACATATAGAAATCAACACTTTTATTTAGCAAGGATGCTTTAAATTGATCAAGAGTGTTCAAAAACTTCTGACAGGAAGTGTAGTTTTATTCATTTTCATTGTTGCCGTTTCGTTGTTGTTCGTTTAGCTCATAATAACCAATGTTATTATGGTTTTCGTTTCGTTTTAGAGAAGTATAATAACTTATTTGCATAGGCTATATTAAATTTGAGATTACAAGCTGTAATTTTAAATTCTACACATTGCGAAAGAAAAATGTTTAGCAGAGGATGGTTTCGATCCATCGACCTCTGGGTTATGGGCCCAGCACGCTTCCGCTGCGCCACTCTGCTCGACAGCAAAGAAGCTAACATAGCCTCCTCTGTGTCTCCTTTACGACAGCCTGTGACAGTCAAAATGCGATAAGCAGTCCTAGCTATCATAGAATTTGCGGTTTTAAGTGAACCAGCTTGTCAAAATAGCGAACATTTATAGTTAAATCTACTTTATCTGTAGTCTATTTTTACAAAAGATGAGGGAACGCTAGTTAAAAAAGAAAATAAAGACTGAACCACGTGAAATACGTTATATTTTGAACAGTCACCATATGATGCGCCGCAATTCGGCACAAATCCACACGAGGGCGTACATTAAATACATTAATCGATTGTATAATACGCGCACAATGCAATAAAAAACTGACCTCAGGTAATCTTTAAATGAACCACATTGAATGGAGCAAAACGCGCCAGGATTACAGACACTCAATAAATAAATATCGACTGCTCTTCCAGCGCTTCGTTTTACAAACAATGCGTTAATAATTTAGTTGTGCTTTTGATAATCAAAGATCTCATAAAAATGCCTAAGGCTGCGACCAAAACACAACTGTGCAAATAAAAGTTAGCAAACATTCGGAGATACCAACATTACAGGTTTGGTGTGTATTATTAGGGGTACGTTCAAGCAAAGTTTGTTTCTGTTTTATTGGTTTTATGGTTTAAGCCCGCTAGCTGTTCCTCAGCGGACAAGTCAACAGATGACCAATAACAAAGACGATAAATTATGAGACTGACAGGAGATAATTATATATATATATATGTTTAGTAAAATATCTCAAACTTTTAATAGCCTACACTGCTCTGTTTACCAGTTAACCTTTTGAGTATCCCGTAGCTGCATGTGAGCTACTAATACAGAATAAACTTTAAAATACATAAAAATGCAAACGAATATTTTATCTATCATTTTAAAACTGTTGAAATAACCTAATGTTGTTAAATCATTGTGCAAAAGAGTGCCCACACCAGGATGTTTAAGTTTGCGTTTAGTAGGCAAATGTCGCACCTGCTCTGTCTGTAATTGGTTGAAAGCTCAGTCAGATTCCACCGCAGAATTATCGGATTGAAAATCAGGGAGGGGAGTTGAAAAAACTCAACGCAACCAACTCACAGCGATGCAGTGCTTAAGTTTCTAAACATCACAACGGATTTCCCTGCACTTTTCCACACCAAGTTTGCCACTCAAACAATCAAAGGACTTTAAACATCAGCTTTTCAGCTCTTTCAGGTAAGCTGTTTTCGTAATACATTTTCATTTAAAGCAAAACAGTTTTTCAACCTCAATTATTATCATTGTTTTTATATGTATTATTTATGCTATTAGCAAACAGTAATTTGGTATACTTCTCGAAACAAAGTTTGACTAAAACTTCCAAAACATAAACAGCAACCCTAAATATTGTAGCGTGTAATAACTGTGTACAAATTCAATTTTACTTGGATATTTAATTTTTTTTAGATATAGAAAGGAAATAATCTTTTTAAGAGCTTTGAGTTTCGTTGTTGTTGTTTTTAATACTTACATAGAAGTGACTATATAGTTTCTGTATAGTTTTTTTTGTCATTTGTAAATGTTAATTTAATATTTAATATAATTTTAAAGTTTCGTTAGTCTGTAAGTTTGTAATAGTTGAAAGACATGTTTATGTTTATTCGTAGATCATAACAAATATGAAAATGAAAGTATCAGTAAACAAATCTCTTTTACAGAATCATCATGCCACGATCGTTTTTGGTGAAAAGTAAAAAGTTGTACAATGTGCACCGACCCATCGACACCGAGCAAACTGAACAGAAACTGCCGGACCCAACACCCAAAACAAGTAAGTGCCATTATTTTTAGTATATTTTATAATAGTTTGCACTATTGTATTTGAAAAAGTTTATTTAAAAGCATTTAAAAATGAATTTAAACTTCACCTGTGGCATATGGTGCTCGTGAGATAAATAATCCATGGGGATGTATAATTAAAATGTTCTTGTTTTTCGCATGCTTTATATACATTTACATAATTATGAATCTCTAATTCTCCTATATGGGGTAAATAAATGATTTGTCTGGAGTGAGTAGATGTGCTGAGCACCTGTCAGATTGATGTTTGCTGATGGTGCCTCAGCCTCAGGCTGACTGTTATTTGATTCTAGGGCTGTGTCTAAAAACCTTGACAGCTGCTTACTTAAGACTGCATTTTGGGCCTCATGTGCTGTTTATTAAGGTAGCTCAATAGGTTTTATTCCATGGAAGTCCGTAAGCTGTCGAGCGGTTAGGCTGGATGTTACGAATATGCAAACTAGCCCTATTCAAACAAGAGAGCAGTATTGTCACTGGATCATAACTGCTCTCTATAGGGTTCATTTGGAGAAAATCTAATTGTGTAATTAAGTGTCAGGAACAATCTCAGATCTGTCTGTTTAATGCTGTCAAAGCTGTTCATGTAAACAATTCCATTTAATTGCATAAATAGCCTGTTTTTAGTCATGCTTTATCTGTTTTCATTTAGAAAGAGCTGCTTGAGTGAATAAAGTGGCTATAAAATGAATTAAGGATAGTTAAGTGAGAGTTAAAAACATTGTTATTGCATTGGAAAACAAAATATAAATCTAAGTGGCATTTTATTTCGAAAACAGAACAAGCTTACATTTTGTTTTCTAATGCACTGGCATTCAGTGTTAAAAAACTTTTTACGAACTTTTTACTTTTGTCGGCCAAATATAATACATTAATGGAAAGCTTATTTATTCAAATCTCAATTTAAAAAAAAATACCCTTGTGACTGGTTTTGTGGTCCAGGATCACAAATATGAAGTTTTTTTTATTGGTGTCTATGGCTCCACGAAGAACCTTTCCTGGTTCTTTATAGTTGAAAACAGTTCTTTAGAATCTTTAGAAGTTCTTCACACCAAGAAACACAAATGTTCTTTTTAAGAACTTCTACTGAAATGTTCTTTGATGCTTGTTCTATGAGTTTTATTTCTAAGAGTGTTATTTTATTACAATTAATTTCATTTTGATTGCTGTTGTGCTGCATCATACCACATGCATTTTTCAATCTTGTGATGTAATTTTTCTCTTTTTTTTAGTTCCAGCACTGGTCCCTTTGGAACCAAAGGAATGTAATTCCCCAGAGCGGCCCCAGGTAGATCCGGTCACTCGACCGTCTCACAGAGACCCGTATGACTTCATCAAATGTGAGCGAGAGCCCGACTGCCCTATACCATCTTTACCTGTTGCAACCAGACGGCCATTTTACATATCTGGTGAGAGTCTGAGCACTGGTATAAATATCTGAACATGTACATCTTGTACTTCTATTTAAAAAAAAATGATGTCTTAAGTATCATGTGATATCTCTAAGGCAGATTTAGACGCAGTAACAATAATGATCTCAGAAATAATAGTTTCCGCTCTACCTCCAACAGAGCCTCAGCTGGCAGAGTTCCCTCCCTATTACAAGAGTTCTTATACCTGGGATCATGTTCCTGCAACATATGACTTCAGGCAGATGGGCTTCTCTCCATCGCTCCTGCAGCACGCCAGCAGCCTGTACGGAGCTCATCTGAAGCAGAGCTCTGAGCCTTCACAACCGTTGGATTGCAGCACACACTACTCACCCACGTCTAACACCTACCACTGCATTACCTGTGATAAGGTTAAATATATTTAATTATATATCAAAAACATGTATTTTATATGCATATGTTTTATATTTTAGTTTTTTTATGATTCTTTCATTTAAAAAATTCAATATTATTATTATTAATATTATTGAAAAATGCAATTCAACTTTATAGCTTTTTTGTTTCCAAATAAATGATCTATTTGTAAATTATTTTAGTTATAAATAAAAAGTAATACAATTTATTTATAATAAAAATG
>NC_133379.1:27941011-28180216 GCF_049309525.1 Garra rufa
ACAGTTACAGCCGCATCCTGGAACGATCCAACAGCAAATCTCAATCTTGCTCAGCGAGCCAATCGCTGTCAGATTTGGATGACAGACAATTTATGAGCAAACAGGATTTTAGGACTAAGACGGGGGTGGGTGACATGTAGCCTTGAAAGGAGAAAGGGGAAATGAAGGGGCAAGCACACACCTGAGTTCCACTTCCTCTTTTTCTGTCGCGCGTGTTGATTTTGCATGATTTTGTAAATCAGAAAACTGTTTGTCCACCATTCATGCAACAGTGCACTAACAGTAATTTCTGATTATGAAAATTGGTAAACTGGTTTCAGTAGCTACTGCTCCAGTTTAATGCCTTATGTAACTTCTTATGGAGACACGCCTACTCACTATTTCAATAAGAGAGACTGTTATTGTAACCAAGGCTGTTTTTTTTGTCACAGTTTTATTCAGTAAAATTGTAAAAATGTATTACTATTTAAAATAACAGTTTTCTATTTCAACCCCTTAACTGTCACTTCCATTTTTGAACAGATGTGAAAATGAAGAATTCAAACCTAATTTTTTATAATTCATGAACAAAAACATTTTGTAATATGACTTTGATGTACATTTTCCATGTACATTTATTTTCTCATTTTAAAATGGCTTTCAAAGGGTGAATTTTGATATTTTCAACTGATATATCACTTCTTATGATTTCTAAAGTGTAGGGAAAAAGGCAACATGGAAATCTGTTTATGACAAAGGTCAGAACTCCTGTTATGAAGTAGATTTTTAAGGTGCACTCTTGTCATAAATTAATCTATTATTTTTCCTACATAATTTATAACACAAAAAATGTAAAATATCTATTTAGGAGCCTTAGACCTTTCCAACGATATTGATTGATTGATTGATTGATTGATTGATTGATAAACTTTATTAATCCCAAAGGGAAATTAAATCGTCATGGCAGCTCAATACATCAATAAACACAACTTCTCTAGACAGACAAATTATACAGTCTAATAGCGCTAGGTAGAAATGATTTCCTATAACGTTCCTTCAAGCAACAAGGATGAATAAGCCTGTTGCTGAAGCTACTCTTAAGATTGTCCAGAGTCTTATATATAGTTTGTCATGATTAGATTAGGATTTATTTTAAAATGGTGAAGTAGCTTAGGCGTCCCACAGGGTGAATTGGTGAAAGTTAAAGGGTTAATATACTTTAAAATGCAATTTATTTCTAGGATGGAAAAGCCAGTCTTCAGTGTCACATGATCCTTCAGAAATCATTCTAATATGCTGATTTGCTGCTCAAGAAACATTTATTATTATTATTATTATTTTCAATATTTAAAACAGTTGAGTATTTTTTTTTCAGGATTCTTTGATGAATACAAAGATCCAAAGATTAGCATCTGAAGCTTTTGTAACGTTATACACTACCATTCAAAAGCTTGGAGTCAGTATAACTGTTTTTTTTTTCTTTTTTTTTTTTTTTAGGAAAGAAATAATTGAAATTGATACTTTTATTTAGCAAGGATGCTATAAAGCTGTTTTCAACATAATAATAAAAATAATAATGTTTTTTTTTAGCAGCAAATCAGAATATTAGAATGATTTCTGAAGGATCATGTGACTGGAGTAATGATGCTAAAAATTCAGCTTTAAAATCACAGGAATAAATTACATTTTAAATTATATTCAAATATAAAACAGTTATTTTAAATAATAAAAATATCTCAAAATAGTACTGTTTTTGCTCTACTTTCTGTACTATAAGTGCAGGCTTGGTAAGTAGAAGATACTTCTTTACAAAACAAAAAACTGTTAAAAAACTTTTGACTGTTAGTGTATCTGATTAATCTTCACATTAAATGTTTTCAAGATCATGAGAAACAAATTCAGCTAAGCACGTCTCAAGTTTAATTTCAATCTTGTAATATATTCCAACGAATCATACACACCATATATTAAATTCACTCAGCTTTGGCAGCTGCTTTGTTTTTGTCAAAACAGTTGATTCAGAATTAATTGTGAGGAACAATACATAGATGTGCTGTCAGATATTTTGGACAGGCCATCATCATAAAAAAAACAAAGTGGGTCCGCTGCCAAAAGCTGTTAAAGCCCGCGGGCAAAAAGAGAAATTTGACCTATATTGTACCTCAGTCCACACATATAAACAATGGTAAAACATCCTCATTGAACCGATGCATCAGCACAACACCAAACAACATAAAGATACATCATATATATGAACAAGAAAATTTCAAGAGGTCAGAACATCTTTCAAGTCTACAAAAGCAGAGGTAGAGCGAAAGGGAGAAAACAGGGAGGGATAAAGAAAAAAGATATAAGGAGAGAGATTTGCTTAACAAATGAGCAGATATGCAAAACACTCTGACTGTGCTTGCCTGAGGCAAAGTAGCAGGCGACGGTGTGAGCCAAAGCAGAGACCTTATCACAGAAAGGACTATCCAAAATGAAAATGATCACATTAGAAAATAAAGACTTGAGCTTTCTATTAAACTGACTGATTGGTGCAGCAAAGCATGAAGAAGTGACAAAAAACACGGTGCTTTAAAAAAACATGCTTTGTTATTTTTCAAATGAACTTTTACACAGTTTTTTTGTGTATTATTAAAAACACATCTGTTTCCAAAAGCAATAAAAGCTCTTGCAATAGGTTTCTGAACGCTGTGAACGTATAAAACAGACAAACGCAGAAATCAAATCGTGCAGAGAAACGTGTTTACTTTAAAACATGTTTGGTTGAGTCTCTTGTCTTGTTACAGAAGCAAAAAATAATATTTATTTAAAGTCTTTCTACAGTATATGGAAATCGTGTGTTTGAGCTTAAGAGTATATTTACAAGTGATTATTTTTTTTTTGCTTGCATATGCAGTCATGCACAAAAACATGAGCGGTTTATTTCTAACGAGACCTCAGTCCACATATTTAAGTGTGCAACTGGCGTGTCTCAAACAAAGGGCCTGTCAGTGAGTTTTATGGGTTTGGAGATGAGGAGAAGACACAGATAGACAGCTGGCACGTCACACCAAGAGGAGAGCGATGACACAGCAAGGCCCGAACCACACTGATTAGAGTGGGATGCCAGATAAGGGGCAATCATTATTTAAATCCACTCAGAGGATTATGCATGTGCACGCAGCATGAAGAAACTAAAGATATATGGAAACCAAATGAATGCTTTTATTGCAAGAGTGTGATGATGTTAGTTTGGTCTTGTGCCTTGGCTTGTGCGATGCTGCATTTCCTAACTCAGATGATTTTGAGGGGACAATGCTGTACAAATATAAAAATAAATTAATTTAAAAAAGAAGGAATAGCAGTTAAGTTTTAACATTTTTCCTACACATTGATATGTCATGACAGATAATATGATATTATGATAAATAATTAAATCCTAATCATTAAATAAATTATCTATCATTTACTGACAAAAATGACGCTACAGACTTTATTATTATTATTACAAATAAAAACATATTTTTATTTTATTATTTATTTACTATATATATATTTATATATTTAATTCCATAATAAAAATAAAATATAATAATGTTTATATATAAAACTAAATTTATTATTACTATGTTTCTAAATGAAAAACATTTATTATACAAGAAAAAAATCTATATTATAATATACATATAAATAATATATATATATATAATGAATTTTATATATAAATTTATAAATCTAATGTATTATGACTAAAAATATTTATTTATTTATCACATATATATCTATAATAAAAATAAATTTTAATACATTTTATATATAAAATGAAATTTATTATTATTATTATTACTATTATTCTGAATAAAAT
This sequence comes from Garra rufa, assembly GCF_049309525.1. NCBI lineage: Eukaryota > Metazoa > Chordata > Actinopteri > Cypriniformes > Cyprinidae > Garra > Garra rufa. The sequence goes on from NC_133379.1 coordinate 27,944,841, forward strand.
AAATGTATTTATTTTTCATATATATATATAAAACAATAAAAATGTATGTATATAACGAATTTTATATATAAATTAAAAATAATAATTTATTATTATTATTATATTATTATGACTAAAAACTATATCATATATATATATATATATATATATATATACATACACACATATTATTTAATATAAATAATTTTTTTTCAGGAGACTTAAAAATATATATACGTATGTGTGTGTGTGTGTGTGTGTGTGTGTGTGTGTGTGTGTGTGTGTATATGTTTATTTAAAATATATGTATGTTTATTTTTTTCATATAAAAAGTTATTACTAATTATATATATATATATATATATATATATATATATATATATATATATATATATATATATGTGTGTGTGTGTGTGTGTGTGTGTGTGTGTAATGTATTTATTTATTTTTCATATATAAAAATTTACTAACTTAGACTTTCCGTGAGAATTATGCTAGAATAATAAAACTTTAATATAATTACAAAACAATACTAAAATGAAATTAAAATAAATAACACAATGAAACATTACTAATTAGTCTTCAAAACAAATAAAAGTATTTATATATACTCAAATCCTTGTATACATGAATTGCATTTTTATTGTTTTTTTAATAAATTAATAAATAATATGAAAAAATAAGCATCACAACATTAACCCATGAAATCACTACATTTGCACATTATAATCTGTTTTCTTTTTTTTCTTTTTTTACAACACACAGCTCAATGCAAAAGTTTCTTCACAAGAAAGGGAGTAGATTTGTCCTACTGTGGAAGCAGGAAACGTGCGTGAGGTCACATGCAGCAATGGCAAACTAGTGATACCGAGTGATTGACAGATACCAGACATGAAGGCTGGGTGGGTTTGAACCAACTTTGGTAACCAGCCAAGAGCAAAACTGACTCAGACACAACAATGATCAACAAACTAGCCTGCAAGATGAGGCGACAGAAAGAAAAAAACAAACGAAGTGAGCAAACGAAAAAAAAAAAAAATAGGGAGACATGGAAATGAAGCGGGAGAGGAGGAACAGACCAAGAGCTGGTGAAATCTGAAGGGAGCAGGCCTCTCAGAGCAGGCAGGGCCGTGATGGGAGCGGGATAGTCTTATCTGACCCCATCCACACTGCAACGGTCAGAGCTTTCATGGTCTGCTGAGGGAGGAGCGACAGCCGGAGGAGAGCGATAGAACTGTGAACATGAGTAATCAGAGACAAACAGACCACACCACACTCTCCTTCTCACTCTCTCATAACAGCTCTACGACAGAACGTCAGTCTGTATTTTAACTCAATCCATCCCTTCTGTTCCTCAAAGCTCAGAGTCTCATATTATGAACAGGAAACAGAGCTTCTTATCGGACCACTGGAGGACTCTGCAAAAGCAAAGGACCAGACATAATGCACCAAAAATAAATCTACTACACTCTCTAAGGAAGCTGCTGTCTTTGCTGTCATCATGACATATTGATGAATATTTTCAAATAAGAAAAAAAAAGTGTAAAGAGTTACAGAAATATGGGAAAATAATTCAAATGTGACCCTGGACCACAGTCATAAGTAGCATGGGTATATTTGTAGCAATAGCCAACAATACTTTGTATGCCAAAAATCATTAGGATATTAAGTAAAGATCATGTTCCATGAAGATATTTTGTACATTTTCTACCGTAAATATATCAAAACTTAATTTTTGATTAGTAATATGCATTGCTAAAAATCAAATTTGGACAACTTTAAATGCGATTTTCTCAATATTTAGATTTTTTTTTGCACCCTCAGATTTTCACAAAGACGTATCTCCTGACGTTATAGGGTACATTTAATAACCTTAGAGTGCTGTTTTTGAACAGTCATGTGATCTGAAAAAGTGTTTTTCACCTAATCTATACTGAACAGTGCTATATTTGGCAACATCGAGCATGTAAACACTGACGAAAATACGTTACAGAAACCTTTTTAACGTCACTGAGGTAAATATGACAGGAAATATACAATTAAGAATAAATACGAAAATGAGGAAGAAGGGGGAGAAAAAGTAGAGAGAGAATTTGCCAAATTAGGTGACATGTTGTCGAAACTTACGTGTTTCTCTATATTGTATGCAAAAGAAGTTCGTCAAATGACATGAGTAGAATGAACAGCATCCAGATTTCCTCTCTGACCCTCGTCTGCTTTCGGTCGATTGTTATTCCTCAAGAAAAGTATTTCAGTCACATATTAAGCGAGGGGTTTGCCACAAAACTGATACATAAAGGATAAATGTGACACTGGAACACAAAACTAGTCTTAAGTAGCACGGGTAGGTTTGTAGCAATAGCTAAAAATACATTGTATGGGTTAAAATGATCTATTTTTCTTTTATGACAAAAATCATTAGGATATTAAGTAAAAATAGTGTTCCATGAAGACGTTTTGTAAATGTCCTACCGTAAATATATCAAAACTTAATTTCTGATTAGTTCATTCGCACAAGTTTAAATGCGATTTCTTAATATTTGGATTTTTGCACCCTCAGATTCCAGATTTTTGAATAGGCTAGTTGTATCTCGGCGACTTCTAACAAATAACAAATCATACATCAATGGAAAATTTATTAATTAATTAATTATTCAGATTTTAGATGATGTATCTCAATTTAGAAAAATTGACCCTTATGACTGGTTTTGTGGTCCAGGGTTACAAATTATAGTTTAAAACATTTTATAGTTAAAAAATAAAACATGTAAGCGCACAAATCTAGCAAAAGAGCCTGTTTACCACAATGAAGCAAGGCAGTGCTGTCCCCATGTGGACACATAGATACATTACATATAATAAGTCAAATATTGACGTTCAAAACATGTTTTTCAATAAACATGCACAAAAAGTACATGAACGGATAAATTAACGAAAACTCTACTGTAAACTGTAGTATCCAGAATATGTAAAATATTTCAACCCATTCGCGTCCCGCCATTTTTATCTGTACAAAACAGTTTGTTTTGCTGCTTGATATTGTAAATTGTTTTCTTACCATATTATTTTAATGTATTATTATTATGCTGAGTTCCAGGCAGGTTTTTGAGCTCGTAAATCACCACTTTAAACCACCACTCACGACTTTGTAGCGTTCCAGGCAAGTTACGCCAAACTGCCTGGGTGCATTTATTATTATTATTTTTATATCATTATTAATTTAATTGCAACGTTAAATTGTCTTAAGCTCAAAGTCGTGAGTCGTGGTTTGAAGTGGTGATTTACCAGTTAAAAAAACCTGCCTGGAACGCAGCATTATTCCCGACGAGACTAATGTGTTTTGAATTATGTGTGGCACTTTGGGGATCTTCCTTTCAAAAAGACTGAAACTAATTTCGATGCATGGTTGCCCTACAAATAAAGCTTACGAACGAGCTGTCGATTTTCCTTCATGTTTTATTTTTAAGACATCATGAGAATAGCATAACCCTTGGTATTAAAACGTGATTTACAACAAAAAAATCTATGGCAAGAGCCAGTTACCCGGATATGCGGCCACACTGGCGATACTCGGATGTAAACAACAGATTTTTTTTGCACAGTTAATGTACTATTGAATGTTTTTCTGATAATTTATGCTGTCTAAATCACAGAAAAATGTGTGGAAGCTACTAAATCATATAGAGAAGGACTGAGTAAGCAGGAAAGGAAGCAATATTTTTGACAAACTAAAGTTAATAAGTGGTATAGATACATACGAGCAGTATTAATTAAAATATTAGCCTAATATTTCACCTACCTGACCGGAAATTATAATAACAAACATGATTTTTGTCACGATTCTAGCCCTGGAAATCCTGGTTCACTTTGGCCAACCACAAACAACGTCTTTTGTTCCTCAGACAGTTTTTTGCATTCTTCTCTTGATTTATTAAAACTTTTGGCAGTCTATAGTACTCCATGTGTTTATCCCGGCCTGACCGATTAGTACAGCCCAAAACATGACAATAATTGATCATTTTCAGCAGTAATAATCAGTAATATATGTGTGTGCCGCCAATATGGCCAATTGATGACCTGTTGTGAAAACACTCTATAGCGGCGAATTAACCAGAAAGCTCACCCACGGGCTTACTTCTGTGTTTAAGAATGATAGATAGTTTAAATAAAGAATAATAAACACCATGAATCAACAGATTTTCATATACAGGAGGTTTTATTCAACATTTTGTGTATAAACATAGGCCGCAAATGCCTTTCAAACGTTTCGGTCTGCAGAATTCATTATCTATTTGTACAGTCCTATAACCAGAACATTAAGATATTAGCAAGAATAAATAGTGACAAAAACCTTAAGAGGAAAAGAGGGAGAGCATCCATAGCCTGTCCCGGTGGCTGTCCAGCATGTCTTCATGTGTTTAAAGGCAAGGTTTCAACATAAAAGATCAGAACATTACAATGGATGACACGATGGACCCTTGCGGTGCTTTCTTGACCAATCATTCAAAACGGTTATGCTTTATGGACACATAAATCTAGTGATAATGTAAACTGCAGAAAATGTGATGAATTTAGTTTTTGTTTGTAGATGTTTCCTACTGTGTGATACAATCTCATTTATAAGAAATGATCACTTTAGTCTTTAAACTATGTGCGGTGCAAAGAAACCGCTTCTCAAACATCATGCTCTGTATCACTCCCATTGAACTCAGTAACATTCAACAATCTAAAAAAAAATGCTTTGAATCACCTAATGCCTTTTGAAAGCAATAGATCACAGTTTGATTTATGTCAAGAGTTTCATAAGGCAGAAACCCACATGTGATGCTGAATTCAGGACAGGCGCAAGATACAGGAAATGTACATTTAGTGCCAACAATCAAAAAAGACTTGCACACGTTAACTATAAAAAAAGACTTCAGATGGTGGATAAACAGAAATTCCTTTTCAACTGTTGCACCCCTTTTTGTACGCATGATAAAACCCTTCTACAGTAGCCAGAATTTGGTTTAATGTTACAACTCAAATGCACAAACAAGACTTAACAAACATAAAAAAAAAACACTTTTAAATCAAAAAACATGCCTGCATGTTAAATAAAGTAACTAAAGCACCTTTAACTGAAATTATAAACTTAAGAGCAATAATTTTTACTGATATAATTAACAGAATTGCTATAAAGACAAAATACCTGTACTGTTCCTGTACTGCATCCATTATTAACCCTTCCATTTGATTCAAGGAAAACAGATTGTGCTATATACAGCGTTGTCTTTTTTAACCTTAATGTCTTACGGTGAGACAGAGAGGCACTGCTGTATGGTTCTCAGCGAGACATAAACCACAGTGTGCTGTGAAGCTAGAGAGAGAGTGGATGTGAATGACAGGGTCAGAGTTTAAAAACCTCTCCGTTTGGTCTCTCAACACTAGAAATACGGCAGGGGAAACGCTAATGCTGTGTGCTATCCTCTGAGCATTTTCAAATGCCGAACGGATACAAAAAGACAGGATATGTAAGGAATCTACAGTACTTTGTAACACGGATAAGACACGGAAAAGACACTGATGTTGATATCTGTCCCCAAATAAATAATAATTACTCTATATGTATTACATACAAAATCAGGATAAAAAAAATATAGTGACCCTTTTGGTAATGTACTGTAAGACTATGAAAGCATAATGAAACGTGACACTCATGACTGTTTAAATATTGCTTGATAGAGAGGTATGGGCCAAAAAGGATGAAAAATTAAATAATAGCAAATTTTCTCTGTTTTTTTTTTTCATTTCTTAAATTAGAATCACATCAACACCGACAAGAACTGAACACCATCTCCTACAAAGAAATCCTAAATTAGGTCCTTTAAATGATTGACATACACTAACAGAAGTCCATTTGACTTTAAGAACTACGTCGAACTGCCATGTAATTATCTATCGTATAAAAGGATCCAAAATCTGGAGCTGGATACTGGATTGTAGCAGCACAGAAAGAGCATCAGTGACCGGTGGGGACAGGGCGAAATGAGGACGAAGACAAAAAAAAGCCCAAATGATCGGTAGAGGACGCGAGAGCATGCTCAGGGATCTGCGGAGTCACCAAATGAAGAGCGAAGGTGCTAAATGGACACTGATGTTCAGAGGAAAAAATAGGCGGTTTACATGGAGGGTTCAGTATATTCAAGATGTGCTCCGTAAGTCGAGTAACGTCTTCAACGTTTTAAAAGGGCTGCGGCGCCCCCTAGTGGCCACAGCTAGAAAATGCGCGAAAGGCGAAGCACTCCTGCTTTTTGGCCAGGAGGAGTTGCTCTTGTGCATTCCAGTGTCCATTATACTCAGCGGGTGGACATGCTCGCTTGCTCCCTCTCCCACTGGTGTGAGACTTACAATTGGAATAATACTTTAGACCTCTGTGGAAAACAGGATGCTCTGTCTCTTACTGTCTGGCGTCGGGATGGTCTCCAGCTGAAGGAAATACAGCAAAACCTGCACCTACAGAACCAAAGAAGACAGAATTAAGCACATGCATTGGATAAAACATAAGCGTATTACTGTAAATGTGTTTTCCTTTGTTTTTAGATTTTCAGTGGTGCTTGAACGCATGTTCGCAGACCTTAATGGGATAGTTCACCCAAAAATTAAAATTCTGTCATTAAAGGAGTAGTTCACTTTCAGAACAAAAAATTTACAGATAATTTACTCACCCCATTGTCATCCAAGATGTTCATGTCTTTCTTTCTTCAGTTGTAAGGAAAGTGTGTTTTTTCAGTAAAACATTTCAGGATTTCTCTCCATATAGTGGACTTCTATGGTGCCTCCGAGTTTGAACTTCCAAAATGCAGCTTGAAATGGCTCTAAACGATCACAGCTGAGGAAAAAAGGGTCTTATCTAGCAAAACGATGGGCTATTTTCTAAAAATAAATTACAATTTATATACTTTTTAACCTCAAATGCTCGTCTAGCTCTGCAAAACGAGCGTTTGAGATGAAAAAGTATACAAGTTGTAAATGTTTTTATAAAACTGATCTTTTCACTAGATAAGACCCTTCTTCCTCAGCTGGGATCATTTAGACCCTTCTTCCTCAGCTGGGATCATTTAGAGCTCTTTGAAGCTGCATTTAAACTGCATTTTGGAAGTTCAAACTTGGAGGCACCATAGAAGTCCATTACATGGAGAGAATTCCTGAAATGTTTTCCTCAAAAAACACCTTCTTTACGACTGAAGAAAGAAAGACATGAACATAAAAAGAAAATAAAGTCAAAATGTTTTGAGAATAAAGACGAAATTACGAGAATAAAGTCGGAATTAAGAGATTGAAATGTTTCGAGAATAAAACCAAAATTATGAAAATAAAGTTAAAATGTTTTGAGAAGAAAGATGGAATTAGGAAAATAAAGTCGGAATTACAAGATTGAAATGTTTCGAGATTAAAACCAAAATTATGAAAATAAAGTTAAAATGTTTTGAGAATAAAGATGGAATTACAAGAATAAAGTAGGAATTACGAACATCTTGGATGACAAGGAGGTGAGTACATTATCTGTAAATTTTTGTTCTGAAAGTGAACTACTCCTTTAATTACTCACCCTCATGTCGCTCCAAACCTGTAAAACCTTTGTTCATCTTCAGAACACAAATTAAGATTTTTTTGATGAAATACAAGAGCTTTCTGACCTTGCATAGACAGCAACACAACTAACACATTCAAGGCCCAGAAAGGTAGTTAGGACATCATTAAAATAGCCCATGTGACATCAGTGGTTCAACTGTAATTTTATGAAGCTATTAGAATACTTTCTATTTGAATGATGTCCCTACTACCTTTCTGGGCCTTGAATGTGTCAGTTGTGTTGCTGTCTATGCAGGGTCAGAAAGCTCTTGGATTGCATCAAAAATATCTTAATTTGTGTTCTAAAGATGAAATGTCTTATGGGTTAGAAACGACATGAGGGTGAGTAATTAATGACAATTCTCATTTCTAAATTCTTCTTTATGGTTGATGCTGAAAATAGGTCTGAGTGTACCTGTGACATGACTTCCAGTGACCAGCTGTCCCCCATTGTGATAGGTTGAGTGGGGTTAGTGGGGATTTTGCTGTCCTTTTCAGAAGGTCGTAGCAGGGTCGGGCCAAACACGGTGGCCAGATTGTGAAGAGACATCTTGTTTACACTCTCCTTTTCTGCAACCCTAGAAACAACAAGAGAAAGAGATGATCAGTGTTTGCTATTACAAAACTTGAATAAAAAACATTACATTTCTTTCCTTCCAATTAAAAAAATAATATTCAAATAATAATAATAATAATAATAATAATAATAATAATAATAATTAAATTACTATTTTATTTGTAAAAAGTAAATATGCCTAGACAGGATGTTATATAGAAATAAGATTTATTTATTTATTTATTTTTTGCTTAGCTGTAATGTATGATGACATTTTACTACCATGTTAAAAAAAATGTAAATTACGAGATTAAAGTCGTAATATTTTTGAGAATAAAGTTAAAATTACGAGAATAAAGTAGGAATTACGAGATTGAAATGTTTTGAAAATAAAGTCGGAATTACGAAAATAAAGTCAAAATGTTTTGAGAATAAAGATGGAATTACAAGAATAAAGTAGAAATTACAAGATTGAAATGTTACGAGAATAAAGTTGAAATTAAAAAAATAAATTAAAAATCTTTTGAGAATAAAAACGAAATTACGAGAATAAAGTAGGAATTACGAGATTAAAATATTTTGAAAATTAATTCGGAATTACGAAAATAAAGTCAATGTTTTGAGAATAAAGACAAAATTACGAGAATAAAGTCGGAATTAAGAGATTGAAATGTTTCGAGAATGAAATCAAAACTATGAAAATAAAGTTAAAATGTTTTGAGAAAAAAGACGAAATTAAGAAAATAAAGTCGGAATTACAAGATTGAAATGTTTCGAGAATAAAACCAAAATTATGAAAATAAAGTTAAAATGTTTTGAGAATAAAGACGGAATTACAAGAATAAAGTAAAAAATTACAAGATTGAAATGTTACGGGAATAAAGTCGAAATTAAAAAAATAAAGTCAAAATCTTTTGAGAAAAAAAACGAAATTACGAGATCAAAATGTTTTGAGAATAAAGTAGAAATTACGAAAATAAAGTCTAAATGTTTTGAGAATAAAGACGAAATTACGAGAATAAAGTAGGAATTACGAGATCAAAATGTTTTGAGAATAAAGTAGAAATTACGAAAATAAAGTCTAAATGTTTTGAGAATAAAGACGAAATTACGAGAATAAAGTAGGAATTACAAGATCGAAATGTTTAGAGAATAAAGTTGAAATTACGAAAATAAAGTAGGAATTACAAGAACGAAATGTTTAGAGAATTAAGTCGAACATACTAAAATAAAGTCTAAATGTTTTGAGAATAAAGACGAAATTACGAGAAAAATCTGAATTACGAGATTGAAAAGTTTCGAGAATAAAACCGAAATTACGAAAACAAAATTAAAATGTTTCATTAATAAAGTCGAAATTACGAAAATAAAGTCTAAATGTTTGAGAATAAAAACGAAATTATGAGAATTAAGTCTAAATGTTTCTAGAATAAAGTCGAAATTACGAAAATAAAGTCAAAATGTTTTGAGAATAAAGAGGAAATTACAAGAATAAAGTAGGAATTATGAGATAGAAATGTTTCTAGAATAAAGTCGAAATTACGAGAATAAAGTCGGAATTACGAGATCGAAATGTTTTGAGAATAAAATAGAAGAAAATAATTTGTTAAATAAAGTTGTTATTTTTGTTTTCTTTATGACCAAAAGTATTATCATAGCTTCATAACATTACAGTTGAACCACTGATGTCACATGGACTATTTTAACAATGTCCTTACTACCTTTTTGGCTCTTGAACATGGTAGTTGTGTTGCTGTCTATGCAGGGTCAGAGAGCTCTCGGATTTCATCAAAAATATCTTAATTTGTGTTCTGAAGATGAACAAAGGTCTTACGGTTTTGGAACGATATGAGGGTGTAGAATGATAGAACTTTCATTTTTGGGTGAACTATCCTTTTAACCCCAAAGCGACTGTCAAAGTCTTCAGCATCTTGTCTACCTTTTGAGATGATCCAGCAGGAAGAGAAAGGTGACCAGGTTGGTCTCCGGTAGAGACAGCAGCAGGTTCAACATACAGCTCTCCTTAGCTACGCTGTCTGAAAGAGCTGCAGAAGAACAAGGACATAATCAACATGCTTATATCTTCACAAAGTCAAGCCTGCTCAATACTTAATGTGTTTTCCAAATACAAAACTGACATACCAATGCCTCCTGCAAAGTTCGGGTAGAGCTCGTCAGTGAACAGGGGCTCAGGAAGCTCCCTGAAGTACAGCTTCAGCGTTCCGGCAATGGCGTTCACATCCATCTCACTCATCATTACTGACACGTCTTTATTATCTGTTATAGCAAGACAGAGAGAAAGAGATCAGGAATTAATCTGGCTGACTGGATGTGTCTCTCATTACTCTATGTAAAAAAAAAAAAAAAAAGTTTGATAGACACTCACTGGTGTCAAAGGCAGTCTTGAGTGCCTGGATGTCAGTGGCCACTCCTGAGACACGGTAGATGCCCACTTCCTCCATTCCTCTTCTCTCAATCTCCTCTAGACACTGTCTGACGATGTAGGGCACTTTAGAGCGTTCCCGTCTGAGACAAAAAATAATACTAGTATCACGAGAACAGCCATTTGAATTTAATAATGATGGGACATATACAAGGACTACAATTTTTAAATCTTAAAGCTACCAGTACTATGAGTTCACATCTATTAAAATGCTCACCAAGGCTGCATTTATTTTATGAAAAATACAATATAAACAGTAATATGTTAAAATATTAGGGATGTAATGATATTATCAATATCATGATATCACAATAGCAAAACTATCTCGATATTATCGTGGTCACATGACGATATGAAACGATAGGTCTTGTAGGCTAAAAATTGAGTTTTTAAAATATATTTAAACTACTTATTCTAACATACAGTAAAAGGTCATGTGTTTTGGGCCATTATGCTTTGACACAGTATCAGTCAACAAACTAAAACAGAAAGCACAATATGGCTTAATATCTTCACGTCTGTTTTCGCTGCATGTTTCAAAGCGAAGCTTACACACTGTTTAGGCGATCAGCTCGTGACCCAGTGTTTTGTGTGCCTCAGAACGGCTCAGTTCACACTGAATGAATGCAGTGAACTTGTTTATTCCATGTACTGAGTTTAGCATGCATTTTTGGAATGCAACAGCCACCAGTTATGCTTCTTTTTTGCAGCAGATGATTGCAGCATTTCACTAGATTTGTAGTGAGACTTTTTTTTTAAGCCTGTTTTCATTCAAGCTGGAGTTTTCCGTCAAAATAAAAGCTCTACTGATGTTTGCGTCAAAACAAAAGCTAATAAAAGTGCAGTCTGAATTGCTGACAGCTAGCGGTTTAAATGGGTAACATTACTGCAGTCCAAATTCAAAATATCTCTTTCAAGTATAGAAATTAGGAAAGAAGTATTGTAATTAACAACAAAAATAATATACATATGAAATATTCATTTTCATTTAGTTTGCAGTGCAATTGTTTTACAATATATGATTATCACTGTCAATGTTATTATTATTATATTCTTATTTGTTTGGCTTCCTAAAACACCAGTGTGAATGTAATTTAGACTGAGACAGTGTATCTCTTTTAATATTATTTTTATTTTTCTTAGTTGAAAACATGGATTGGAGCTCTTAATTTTGAACTCCCAAAGTGCATTACAATAATTTAACTTCAAAATGCGTGTTTTTTTTTTAATCGCAATAAATCGAATTTTATTTTAAATTTAAAAGAATTGTTTCTATATTTAAAAATGTTATTTTGAATTTTCAGCATCCATTACTTCAGTCTTCAGTGTCACATGATCCTTCAGAAATAATTTTAATATGCTGACTTGGATCTCAAGAAGTGCTAATATTTTTTTTTTTTCCAAAAAACTGTTTATGCAAATGAGATTTGAAAAGTATGGCTTAAATTTGTTTAACTGTGTCTGTCTCTCAAAATAAAGCTATCATGCCGTTTCAGAAAAACCCGAAAATTAAGCAGAATAACGTCATTACATTTACATGAATCAGTGATAGGTGCCAGTGTTGTTTTTGACAACCATCTTAGATTTAGTCTTAGTCTTATGGACTAAAATGCTTCTTAGTTTTAGTCAAATTTTAGTCACTTCTATATGTGATAGTTTTAGTCCAATTTTAGTCGACAAAAAGTCAAAAAGGTTTTAGTCTAGTTTTAGTCGACGAAAAGTCAAAAAGGTTTCAGTCTAGTTTTAGTCAAAAAAAGGGGAAAAAGTAGTCTTTTAACAAATTAATGTAGGTCAGTAAGTATTTTGCTGTTGGGTAGTGTCACTTATAAGTTCTGAAAATAGCAGATCTATAGTTCAACACAATGTGAGCTTCCGGATCGACTATTTTCACCAATAATTACAATAATGAAGGAATGTTTTAGAACATAGAAGACAAACAAGGATGGAATGCTAAAACGGCTTGCCATACTAGTATAGCAAAGAGTATTTAATGCTAAAACGGCTTGCCATACCGTCAGATACTTTTTAAGTTTTAACTGGCATGCACAATAAGCAGAAATGTCATGCATTTTAAACGTCTGACGGACCACCCACTAACATTTTCGTCTATTCTCGTCTCGTCAACGAAAACTCACACACGTCTAGTCATGTTTTAGTCATCAACGAGCCATTTTTATCTCATCATCGTCTCGTTATCGTCATGAAAAAAGTGGCGTCAACGAAATGATTTCGTCATCGTCATCGTTGACGAAAACAACAGTGATAGGTGCTGCTAATATTGAGACCTTAGATGTACATGTTAGGGTGTAAGCATCTGTACAAGTTTATGTCATGTTGTCTCCATAGCATTAATTGGTTCTGCCCTTAAACCCATTAGAAAGCTCATTACGGGCAATCCTCATTACTGTCAATCAAATCCGACCACAAACACAGCACAGAAAGGGCAGAAGTCTACAAAGCCTATCATTTTCTATACAGTATATTCTAATTTTCTTTGACACAATGAATGCCTGAAAAACCATCAGCATCAAAATGTATTTAAACTCCTTTTTTATAACAAAGACCAAATAATTTTCTAGTGTACGTCTATCCTATAAAATGTGTGCTGACTCACTTTGTCACTGTGGAAATATTTACTCCAAATACACCCATGGGCTTCCGTGAGACCATTCTCTTTAGGCTGAATTCCCGACTGGTGAACTTAATGGATATCTTCACCTCAATCTTTAGAAAAAAAGGTGTACAATTAGTAGAGTGTTGGATGGTAGAAATACAGCAGAGGAGCAGATGTGAATACACTTACCCCATTCATAGGGATGACTGTTCTCTGCCAGTCTTTCCCCTGGAGCATCTGAGGATCCAACTGGATAAAAAAACAAAAACAAAAAAAAACGAAACATCAAATACAATAGGATTTTCAACAGACACAGAACATTTGTCTGAGATCTGGAGGGCTTTTGGATTGGCTACACATGTGTCTTCATCCGTTATAAACCCCACAGATGTTATGAAAGGCTTGAAGTGATGTGAACATTTTTCATACTGCCACTTTTACTCATACAGCAGTTTCGAACATCAGCAGCCAATTTCTCTGACCCCTCTAAGCAAACGTGAAGCCATCTGGAGTGGGCCAAGTTCAGCATGTTCCTTTCTCTCATCCTGGCCTAATCTCCATATGGTCTCGTGTAAGGCCTGATCCTGCTCTGCTGTCTAATCTCATCATCTCAGTCATTACAACCTGTCTGTCAACGGGGCAGGGAGAGAGAAAGAGTGAGAACTGGGGCTTTGGCCACACACCAGTGCCAGCTTAGGTCATTAGATCTCCACTGGCATAGGAAAACACACCCCACAAAAATGCAATATTACTTAACCTTTACTATAGAGGTCAACCGATTATTTTTATGGTTATCGGTATCGGTCATTTTCAAAAACTGATTTGTCGATAAAATAATTTAAAAGCATTTAAAGAATGTTTTTGTCAGATCCCATATTGTTCTTAATTTTGACATTAATTTTCATTTTTACACCAGACATATATATTGGTTCAAAATATCAGTTATCAGTCTACTTGATCTGTAATAATCTGTCACCATCAGCCCTGAAAACACATATCGGACCGATTTTCACATTAATTTTCATTTTTACACCAGACATATATATCGGTTCAAAATATCGGTTTTCAGTCTATTTGATCTGTAATAATCTGTGTCGCCATCAGCCCTGGAAACACATATCGGGCCGATTTTGACATTAATTTAAATTTTTACACCAGACATATATATATATATATATATATATATATATATTGGTTCAAAATATCGGTTATCGGTCTACTTGATCTGTAATAATCGGCATCAGCCCTGAAAACATATTTTATTACTATTACCATATATTGTTCTATGCAACATCTCAATATGAAGTACAGAGGCAAACATTATAAATAAAAGTTAAAATATATACATATATAAATAAAGAGAAATTACTTTTGAAGTATTGCATTTGACACTGCTGTCACTTCCTAACCAGTTACCCATACACAACTGTTAAACTGGCAAGTGATTAAATTCTGTTCACTTTCAACAAATAATTGAAATTTTTTTCTCCTCACTTTACCTTTTTTCTGAGCAAGATGTTTTGTACACGGCCCCATAACCTTGTTCCTTTGCCTGCCGGGGCAGGCTGGATGGAAACGTCTACCGTCACACCCACCAACACCCCAACATTACAGTTCCTGCTCTCCTCACCCAGCCTCAACACCTCATCTTAACTCATCTTCACTCATCTCCTTCCTATTTGACTGCGCAAAACTTGAGCAGAGATCTTCAGCTGGATTTGGAAATCCCTTAAGATGTGGTGTGGATACGGATCTTGTAGTTCCTTAAAGGTTACATAATGTTCTAAACAGATCCATGGCTGCTCCAGATGTCTTCCATTCAAATAATTCTTCAGTATCAAAAGTGTTTAAGTAGCTCTTCTAACAATAATGAATCCTCAGTCCGGTGCAAGTGTTGAGCTACAGAGATCCAATTACTGATCTTAATGATCCGTCCAGATTCTTTAAGAGTCCTAAAATCTACTCCTGTTCACTTAAGTATCTATTTTGCTCTTATTTCCTTCTTTACCATCTCAACTCTGTTTCCTTTTGTAATAAACAATTGTTCTCTTCCGCGTTACTGTCCTCCACCACTATCAAGAGTACCACAAAGCTCATAGCTTCATAGAATTACGGTTGAACCACTAATGTTCTGGAACTGGGAACATTTCAGTTACATTGCTCTACTTGTAGGGTCAGAAAGCTCTCGGATTTCATCAAAAATATCTTAATTTGTGCTCTGAAGATGAATTTAGGATTGAAGAAGGTCTTAGGTTTGGAACGACAAGATGGTGCATAATTAATTTTTGGTTAGACTATCCGTTTAAATACACAAAAGAAAGACGATCCCAACAAAAACGTATTTTATGCCTTTTTTTAAGACTAGGTCAAGGCTTCCCAAAGTCACAGCTGGCTGATGGGGCGGCCTTGTCTAAAACAAGTCTGCTTTCAGGACTACAGAGGGATCATGGCACAGCCTCCTAATCCCTCCCCCTTCTCCCACGATACACCAACCGACGCTTTGAAACCACAAGCATCCGAACCTAGACTTTACAAGCAATCATTTGTAAGGCAAGAGAATTTTGTGCTGTTTGTGTGACCTCACAAATCTCTCTAGGGAGGGGACTGATAGTTCAGCTGATCTGACGTTGTTTTGAGTGTGACATTTTCAGACAGGACACATGAATTATGGATGATTTGGTGCCTAAAAAGCCAGGGCAGAGTGAATAACACCCTACCTATTAAAAAGCAGATTAAATGACTGGAGTATAAAGGCCAGCCTCCATCTGGGACCGTGTCTCTCATAAGAGCAGATACACCTTTGACCGGACTCAGTGAGGGCCCAGATGGAGAATGACACTTAGCTCACAATAGTTCACATGCAAGCCGAGCAAATTTATGCTTACAACCTGTTAACCAGTAGGGATTTGTAAAAACGGCTAGTTAAGTAGGTTGTGTGAATCTTTAGTAAGTTATGTATAAATAGCACAGTTTAGAATGATGAAAAGGTTAAATAACTGCCCAAATATATATATATAATTCTCATATCACTACACCTAAAACTACTAAAAAAATATTTTTGCTCAAATACAGATTTTTTTTTAATTCAAAAGAATATTACAAATTTTAAAGTTGTAAGGTTTAAGTTGAAGGACTATAATTACTAAAGCATAAAATATATCTAAATAGAAAAATAAAAAAACACAAAGCACAAAAAATTCATAAAACCTACACTAAAATTACAATCAAAACTGAAAATATAAAAAGCTATTTTTTATATTAAAAGTAATACTAAAATCACAGTTAACAGGTAACAGGTACAGTGCAACAAGTGTTTTTTTTCAGTGAAGATCATACCGCGATTTGTCCTTTGCCCATAATTCTGTCCGTGCTCTCTCCGTCCTCCTTGTTCATCTTAGCTTTATTGTAGCTCTTCTCATAACACAGTAGACGTAATGTATGTGAGCCCTCCAACTCGATCTCAAACTCCTATGATAGAAACAATACAGAAAAACTACATTACCCAGAATATATACACAACAAATACACACAGTCTGCCAAGAAAAACTTCTGAATTTGCTTCACAAATCTTAAGGATACTTCTGACCAGACTTAACACCTGCCATGCTTCATTTCCTCGTTTTCTCCCATTCACTTTGGGGATAGTAATTGCTCTTAATTAAAATGTAATATAATTTGTCCAGAAGGCCTTCATATTCCACATGGCCTTGCTTCTGCTGCTCTTAATTAAGATTTAATGCCTCAAGAGCATTTCAGCAGGCAGGTCTTTTGGTATTGATGGTGTAAAGACAGTGAAAGGTCACGTGGGATTACCTCATTCCACTTGGGTTCTGTTGTGTATCTGTACACTCTTGTTTTGGCTTTATTCACAAAGATGCCGAAGGAGTCCACCTCTAATGTGCAATACAGATCTAAAGAGAGGAAGCAGTAAGAGGATCTGTAAGATGTGTACATAAACTTTGATGAGCACAGAGAGGAAGAAAGAAAGAGACATACTTAAGCTCTGTTTAAGTCCAGAGGCGGAATGGACAATTACATTCAAGAATCCATACAGTCCAGTAGATTCATCCTCTGTAAGTGGAGAAAAAAAAAATAGAGGAAACAGTTCAAAACATGTCTAAAAAATTTTTAAATACTGAAATACAATACAACAGAGTCACACCTCTGGATAAGAAAGGTTGTGGAAAGACCAGTCTTAAGTAGCCCAGGTATATTTGTAGCAATAGCCAAAGTCACATTGTATGGGTTAAAATTATCGATTTTTCTTTTATACCAAAAATCATTAGGTTATTAAATAAAGATCATATTCCATGAAGATTTTTTTATATATCTAAACTTAATTTTTAATTAGTAATATGCATTGCTAAGAACTTCATTTGGACAATTTTAAAGGCGATTTTCTCAATACTTAGATTTTTTTGCACCCTTAGATTCCAGATTTTCAAATTGTTGTATCTTGGCCAAATATTGTCTTATTATAATAGACCATACATCAATGAAAAGCAGTTTTATTCTGCTTTCAAAATTTTATTAAATCACAATTTCTTAGTCTCACAAAAATGGACCCTTATGACTGGTTTTGTGGTCCAGGGCTACATTTTAATTTTGATTTGACCCTTTTTGTGTTAAATCCAGGAAAATCTGTGAAGACCTGTGTAACTTTCTTACCCTCTTTATTGACAGTGAGGGGTAACTGATGGACCGTCTGGAGTTTGACACAAGAGTTTGTGAGCATCTGAAGCTCCATGGATGTCAGGCTGAAGGTCTTAAAGCCTGGAAAATGACCAAGCTTTCAGTTGAAAAACAAAACAAAACACTTTCCCTTGATCAACAACTGCTGATTTCAGCAACAATGCCACTCACATTTCTTCTGCAGTTCTCGGATTACTTCCTTCCACTCTGAGCGCTCGTAGTCCGATGAGATCAGAAACATGTAGCTCTGAAGTAAGCATAATCAGAATTGTTAAAAAGGAGTGTAAGCATGAAAATCAGATACGACAGAAAGGCTGTGTATCACTGGCTCTTACCTTTCCGTTACGGTTGTATACTCTGAGGGGCATGTTTGGAGAGTTTAGCAGCAGTAGTGATTCCTGTTCTGACAGCTTCTTTTTCAGCCTTTCCATGACCTTTGACCCTTTGTTGGCCCTCTGTTGAGGCAATAAGCAAAAAGCAATCTTAAAATCTACTGAGCTGTAAAACAGCGGTTTTCTAATTTAATATACTTTAAAACAGAATTTATTTCTGTGATGCAAAGCTGTATTTTCAGCATCAATACTCCAGTCTTCAGTGTCACATAATGCTTTAGAAATCATTGTAATATGCTGATTTATTATCAATGTTAAAAACTTTTGTCCTGCTTAAATTTTTTGGAACCTGTCATACTTTTTCAGGATTCTTTTATGAATAAAAAGTTAAAGACAGCATTTTTTCCAAATAGAAATCTTTTCTAACAATATAAGTCTTTACTATGACTTTTTAATCAACATTTTTAACACATCCCTGCTGAATAAAAGTATTAATTTCTTTGAAACAAACTAAGAATTTTTTTTTTTTTACTAACCACAAACTTGATAATGTATGTTGTTATAAAAGATTTGTATTTTAAATCAATGCTGTTTTTTAACGTTTTATTCATCAAAGAAAGATTTCTGAAGGATCATGTGACACTAAAGACACTAAAATGATGCAGAAAATTCAGCTTTGCATCACAGGAATAAATTCTATTTTAAAGTATATTAAAATAGAAAGCCACAATTTTAAATTGCAATATCATTACAGAATATTACTATGTACTTTTAATCAAATAAACGCAGCCTTGATGAGCAGAAAAGACTTTAAAAAAACATTCATTTTTGACGGCAGTGTATGTTGCCCAGAAAAGCATGTCTAGGTCAGAAGGTTTTGAGACAGTCAAATAAACACTATGTTAAAAGTTTTACATTTAAAAATTTGGGGTTGGTAAGATTGTGTAATATTATTAAAATATAAAATATTATTTTTCAATATATTTTAAAAATCTAATTTATTCCTGTGATGTTAAAGCTGAATTTTCAGCAGCCATTACTGCAGTCTTCAGTGTCACATGATCCTTCAGAAATCGTTCTAATAATTCAAACAGCATTTATTTGAACTCATAATCAATTGTAAATATATGAATATAAAACTATTAATAGACAGTGGGGTCTATAAGTCTGACAATACTTTGTTCACATTTTTCTAATTTCATGAAGCATTTGAGTGAGTTGCCTAAAATGTACCCTCTCTCTCTGGATCTCACTCCTCAGGGACGAGATTTTAATTTTAATGGCATCCAGCTCCTCATCAGGTGCTTGTGGGATAGACAGGGGCTCAGACTCTTCTGCCGTTTGGAAGGTGAGGTCCGAGAGAGGAATGTACCACTTGGAGTCATACTGCTGGCTCTTCCTGCAGACAGACAACACAAGGGGGAAATGGGGTAATGGGAAAAACAATTTAATATCCAAGCAAAAATACATCCTGAAATCAGATTATAGAGCACTGATGTTGGTGCAGACTGGGCCCACAAGTCTGAAGAGCCAGGATGTTAGGCTCAGGTTGTGAAAATAATACAAGTGTATCTGACTCAACAATGCCTATATGGAAAATGAAAGCTGAAGTGGTCCAATTTTTAAAAATAGGAAGAGAGCGAGATGAAAGAGCAGACAGAATTATGCAAAGATAGAAACAAGAGAAGATGAGAGAGAAATCAAAGAAATTTTCCATACCCTCCAATCTGTTTCTTCAGTTTGGCACAGAGCAGGAGGTCAGTGAAGAGAAAAACATGCCGTAGTTTCCGAGCCCCTTCGACGAGCTCCACCATGAAGCCGTCCTTCAACAGCTGCCGGCTCTGTCATACACAAAAACAATGAAGGCAATTTTTAGTTCACACATTATGACGGCATTTTAGTGCCACATAAAAAAATTCTAAACGAATGAGATTAAAGCCGTAATAATTTGAGAACAAAGGCAAAATATTTCGAGAATAAAGTCGCAATTGCGAGGATAAAGTCAAAATATTTTGAGAATAAAGTCGAAATTATGAGAATAAAGTTGAAATGTTTCAAGAATTAAATCGTAGCAATTAAAGTCTTGAGAGTGTAGCCCGTGCATGCAAATAGCTCGGATTGGGAGCACCAGGAGAGTTGCCAGGCCACTGGAATTTATATAAATATTTGTGGAATTATTAGAAGAAATCATACCATGTGTTATACTCACAGGGACAGTATGCTTGGAAATAATATTTCAGGTCTTCGATTGCATTCATTAGGCCTATTTGTAGTGCGCCAGCCACCCAATAATAGCAATAAGCTTTGTGCTTTTTAATATAAAACAGTCTGACCTTTGTCAGTTTTTTAGCAAAATACAAACAATGTGCCGTCTTGCAATAATGTTTTTCAAACGCTTTAAATGTGGCGTGAAAGATCGCTGTATTCATGTGAATCAATCATCTTTTCGATTACAAAGAGACATTTGTTTCATTAAATTACACTGTTTTCTTTGTGAAAATTCCATGACTTACTGTGGTGTCCAATTTTTCATTCCTCACATGTATTTAATTAAAAACAACAATAAAATGTTTTAAAGGTTGAAGTGGACTCTAACTCGTTAACATAAGTTATATACCATTTCTGAGGTGTATAAGTGACTATTCACAAGCTGTTTTATTCACGGTATAATAGAGTAAATGACCAGAAATAATATTTAATGTCTTCCATTTATTTTTTGTAGTGCACCAGCCACCCAGTATAATCGTAATAATTTTGAGCTTTGTTGCTTTTTATATTACACAGCTCAGCTTTAAAATTCTGTCAGTTTTATCACACAATACAAAATAAAAATGTGTTTTTCCTCTTTGTTTCAAGTTTATAGCACAATATAAACATGAAGGAACATCAGAAAGAAATGAAAAAAAAAAAAAAACAGTATAGCCTAATTTAATAAAACAAATGTCTCACTGTGAATCAGTCATCAAAAAGATGAGGCGAATACAGTGATCTGTCACGCTACATCAAAGAGGATGAAAAACACATTATTGTAATAGACATACAGTATTATTTGTATTTCGCTATAAAACTGACAGATTTTGAAAGCTGAGACTTTGGAATATCTCCCGATGCTCATTTGCATGCTTTAATCTAATAATTTCTACAAATAAATTTTTGTAATTCTGACTTTATTTTTGATAAATTTTTCCTTTATTTTCATAAATTTGACTTTATTCTTGAAACCTTTCAACTGTATTCTCATAATTTTGACTTCATTGTCAAGATATTTTGATTTTATTGTCAAAATATTTCAACTTTTTTCTCATAATATTTCAACTTTATTCCAGTAATATTTCGCCTATATTCTCGTAATATTTTGACTTTATTCTAGTAATATTTCGACTTTATTCTCGTAATATTTTAACTTTATTCTCGTAATATTTCGACTTTATTCTCATAATATTTCGACTTTATTCTCATAATATTTCGACTTTATACTAGTCATATTTCAACTTTATACTAGTAATATTTCGACTTTATTCTCGTAATATTTCGACATTATTCTAGTAATAGTTTGACATTATTTTAGTAATATTTCAACTTTTTTCTCATAATATTTTGGCTTTATTCTCATAATATTTCGACTTTATTCTCGTAATATTTCGACATTATTCTAGTAATATTTAAACTTTTTAATCGTAATATTTTGACTTTTTTCTCATAATATTTCAACTTTATTCTAGCAATATTTCGACTTTATTCTAGTAATGTTTAGATTTTATTCTTGTAATTTTTCGACTTTATTCTCGTAATATTTCAACTTTTTTCTCATAATATTCCAACTTTTTTCTCATAATATTTCAACTTTATTCTCCTTATATTTCAACTTTATTCTAGTAATATTTCGACTTTTTTCTCGTAATATTTCAACTTTATTCTAGTAATATTTCGACTTTATTCTCATAATGTTTCGATTTTATTCTTGTAATATTTCGACTTTATTCTCGTAATATTTCAACTTTATTCTCATAATATTTCAACTTTATTCTAGAATTTTTATTTAATTTCTTTTTTTACAAAATGACAGATCGTTTCGCTAGATAAGACCCTTATTCCTCGGCTGGGATCGTGTAGAGCCCTTTAAAGCTGCACTGAAACGGCAATTTAGACCTTCAACCCATTAATCTGCATTGAAGTCCACTATATAGAAAAAAAAATCCTGTAAAGTTTTCCTCCAAAACATTAATTTCTTTTCAACTAAAGAAAGAAAGCTTGGATGACATGGGGGTGAATAAATTATCAAAGTGATTTTTTTATTCTGTAGGTGAACTAATCCTTTAAAATACCTGTTAATTTTGACCTGTTCTGGTGAGAAGTGCCACTAGGTGGCAGTGCCAGTCTGTTTCCAAAAACAAGGCATCAACTCTCAGAAAAGAGCAGCGAGCTGGTGTTGATGAGCCTTTGTGTTTATGAAATGAGAAAATTAGGAGGACATTTTGAAACAGGTAACTCCCGTCCACAGATCATATGCTAAGTGATAGTCCCGCGAGCCTAAGCAGTGGTTAATGTGTGAAAACACACACATATGCGCATGAAACAGCCCCCGGCCACATGTCACGCATCAGTGCTCCCACAACAACACGTCACCTCTGCAGTGGGGAAACAAAAGATGATATCACAAGCATTTCATCCAATGAGACACTCTAACCTGGCTGCACTCACCTCCACATTCAAAGACCACTCATTTTTGATGCAACAACATCACTGCCGTTGACTCACCCAAAAATGCATCACTGGACCCTTGAGTGAATTTCCCAGCACTGTGTGCTGTCTGCAGCTGGGGACACAGAGGAGATGGAAGAGTCACCGCATACTCATTCCAAAACTCCCAGCATGCCAGCCATGTTGTGCGTCATCGCATTTCCAGAACAAAGTGTAGTGGCTTGATTTCAGCTTATGACACCGCCAAAAATGAGATTCCTATTCCACATGGCTCTATTTTCTACATCCAGAAGTGTAGTGGCAAAGACAAGAGCAATCTCTACCAACAGGAAGAGCAATTACATCATTTAGTCAATAGTTCAATCAGCGGTTAACAGTGCCTATTTCTCCCCAGTTAGGCTGTTTTGGCAGTAATTAATGTGCGGGGTCTTGTGCAAGTAGATGGTTACTGTCTCAAAATAGAAGAGATGAATCCAGCAATGAATGCAGAGACTCAAAGAGCAGTTTGTGCTCAAAAGATCACACTCAGCAATATTGAAACGGGATCCTGGGAAACACAATGTTCCCCAATGCTCCCACACCACCAAGATTATATTGGTCCTGTTTCAAAGAGGAATCATACAGGAAGTGCATACCACTTCTAAAGAGTTTATCTAAAACTTGTTTGCTGAACTTTCCTTAAGAGAAAAGAAGAAAAAGAAGGGAGGGTGACGTTTACAGAAAACAATAGTGTTTGGTGAATCACTGAAGGAACTTTCGCAGATCTCACTTTGCCACAAGCTATTAATCAAAGGGAAGATGAGGCACTCTGTATGTATTTATGATTCTTGTCCCGATGGTAATTTACTTAGCCCTCCAGGGGCTGGTGTTAACAGTAGAGAGCTTTATTCTAGGGATATTCTGTGGTCATACATTTTTATATAATGACCACTAAATTGTATAATTGACCATTGATCAGTTATTATTATTTTGTTTTAAATTACAGACAATAACAATAAGCAGTAATTATTTTTATGTTATAGCAGGACACCAATAAATAGCTAAAAAAATAAACTAACTAAAACTAATTGTTTTAAAAGCTAAGGGCTTTGGTAATTTAGACATCACAACATTACAATGTACAGTATGAAAAATGGATATTCATTTTAAGGTTTGCTTATAAAGATAAAGATTACTGAATTAGCATTACTGAATGTTTTGGGATATGAAAAAAATTCTTTGAGCGTTAGAAATCTAAAAAATAAATAAAATATGTAATTTATAAAAAAAATACACTGCCATTCAAGATTTTTTATGTTTTTTTTTTTTTTTTAATAAGTTTGTTAGGCTCATTAAGGGTGCATTTTATTTAATTGAAAATACAGAAAAAAAAACAGTAATATTGTGAAATATTGCAATTTAAAATAATGGTCTTCTATTTTAAAATACTTTAAAATATAATTTATAAAAATTTAATTTATTCCTGTGATGCAATGATAAATTTTTACCAGCCATTACTCAAGTCTTCTGTGCTACATGATTCTTCAGAAATCATTCTAATATACTGATTTATTGTCAATGTTGGAAGCTTCAAGGTTACTTTCAGAAAGAAATTATTATTTTTATTCAGCAACGACATGTTAAATTACTAAAAAATTATAATAAAGACTTGAGTTGTTAGAAAAGATTTGTGTTTTGAATAAATGCTGTTCTTTTTAACATTTTACTCATCAATGAATTCTGAAAAACACATCACAGGTTCCAAAATATTACAAATTATTAAGCAGCACAACTGTTGAATGAACTACAATGATTTCTGAAGGATCATGGCACTGAAGACTGGAGTAACGACTGCTGAAAATTCAATTTTGCATCACAAAAATCAATTATATTTTGAAGTACAGCATATTAAGATAGAAAACCATAATTTTAAATGATAATAATATTTCACAAATTTAATTTTTTTCAGTATTTTTGATCAAATAAACACAGCCTTTGTGAGCATAAAAGACTTCAAAAATAAATAAATGAATAAATAAATAAAAACCTTACTTATCCCAAACTATTGAACAGCAGTATACATAACTGTGGCAATTATAATAAATGATATTAATTTTCATTATTTTTATTTTATTTACAGCTCTAAAAAGACAAGTGAGCTGTTCATTTTTTTTAATAAGCTGTTCAGTCCCTAATTCTTTCTATTCCATAAACAACAACACAATAAAAACATACATCCAACAGCAGACACCAAAACTGTGTTTCTTTCAAAGCGCACTATATATCAGCATTTACATGACTGGCATTTCCAGAACAATCTCACTGTAGGCGAAATGCAAAGCCTCTCTTCCCCTCTCTTTCTTCTTCACCCTGCAAGACACAGGCACACACGCACACAAACACATCCAAAAACAAACAAGCTTGCTATCCTACTTAAATTTCTTCTGCAAACACTGTACTATGCATAGTCTGCAAATATATACCAGTATCTTACTAACATGATGTGCTTTTTTCCTCTCTGTAAAAGAGGAGACGCTCAAACGAGCTGTCTCAGCACATCAGATGACATTTTCCAACAGTTTGCCTGCAGTAGAAACATGACAATAGCAATCTCTCATAATCACCCACTACAACTGGACTGAAACCCACTGAAAATTAAACACATACACAGCCATTCTGAATTAATAAAGTCTTTCAAACTGTTTGTGTTTGTGTGGTAAAGGCAGAAACCCCTTTTGGGCTGCACATTTTTAGCCGTCTTAATATAACATGCCATTTAAAATTATTTTGAATATGAACATGTTCTTTTATTAGCATTATAAGCATATCCCTGACAGAGTTGCTTTGTTTATAAAGAACAAAGCTGCATTTTGTATGTGCTTAAATCACCTCTCAACAGATTGTGCCCTAAAGGTACAGTAAGCAGCAAAATGCTCATTACATGAGTCTGTTGATGTGCATACGTTACGTCATCAGGTTGTGCGTTATATACGTTTGATGTGTGTTTATATGTGTTTATGTGCATAGTCTAGACACTTCATATATATATATATTTACATTGTGAATGAGTGTGTGAGTACACGGTCTGTAATGTCACGTGTGCAGCTACATACTAAGCCCATCACACGTATCACAGACGCTGAAAGCTGCTTTCTGAAATCGGCAGGTTCATTTGCATTTTAATTAAGTGGCTTCGGCCCAGCTAGTGTAGGCCTCTGGGGCCACCCTGAATCTCTTCTCTCTCTCTCTTTCTCACCTGCATACCTCCAGTTTCCAGCACGGGTAACACTGGAAGCCCATAGCTAATCAACGCAACCATGACCTGAACAATCATGCTAATGCTTCTAGCTGCCCACTGATATCAGTTCTGAAGTTACTCTTAAATAATGAGATCATTGTTCATTGGCATAAAGCAAGAAGGTAAGCTTAGGGCAGCATACTGTACCTCTTTACTTGAGCTAGATGCATCTCTAGAATAACTAAATGAAACAAATAAATGAAACAATAAAAGCAATGATACAAAAATAATAGCCGATGGCAGTAATGTTCATGTTATGGCAAGAAAACCAATTAGTGGCTCAAAAAAAAAACTATTCTATTTTGTGCAAATAAATACACTGCTGTTCAAAAGTTTGGGATTTTGAATGTTTTAAGATGTTTAAAGAAGTCTTTTCTGCTCATCAAGGCTGTGTTTATTTGATTAAAAATACAGAATAAAACAGTAATATTATGAAATATTATTGCAATTTAAAAAAGTGGTGTTTTATTTTAATATACTTTAAAATATAATTTATTCCTGTGATGCAAAGCTGATTTTTTAGCTTTATTACTTCAGTATTCAGTGTCACAGGATCCTTCAGAAATCATTCTAATAAGCTGATTTATTATGAATGTTGGAAACAGTTGTGCTGTTTAATATTTTTTTTGGAACCTGTGAAACGTTTTTCAGGATTCCTTGATGAATAAAACAGAATAATAAACAGAATTTGTTTAACATAGAAATCTATTGTAACAATTTACACTATCGCTCAAAGTTTGGGGTCAGTCATTTTTTTTTATTTTTTTTTCTTTCTTCACTAGAAATTAATACTTGTATTCAGAAAGAATGTGTTAAATTGATAAAAAGTGATAGTAAAGACTTACATTGTTAGAAAAGATTTCCATTTTGAATAAATGCTGTTCTTTTTAACTTTTTATTTATCAAAGAATCTTGATAAAAGTATCACAGGTTGCAAAAAATATTAAGCAGCACAACTGTTGAGAATAAATCAGCATTTCTGGAGGATCATGTAACACCGAAGACTTGTAGTAGTAATCGCTAATGAAAATTGAGGTTTGTATCACAGAAATTTATTATTTTTCAGAGTATATTAAAATAGATAACTGTTATTTTAAATTGCAATAATATTTCAAAATATTACAGCTTTTTCTGTATTTTTAATTAATTAAAAGCAACTTTGATGAGCATAAGAGACATAATAAAACATTAAAAATCTTACTGATCCAAAACTTTTGAACGGCATTGTAAAGAAATAAATTAACAGGTAAAATCAGTGTTTTTTTACACAATCAAAGTATATTGCAAACTTTTCATTTGGACCCTAAAGCATCATATTAACTTGTGGAAAATGGGCATCGGATGACCCCTTTAACAATGCGCATTACTAATCTAAAGTTATGTTTTAAAATATTGATGGTAGAAAACTTACAAAATATCTTCATGGAACATGATCTTCACTTAATATCCCAATGATTTCTGGCATAAAAGAAAAATGTATCATTTTGAAAGTTACATTGTTTCTAAGGTATTCTAAGATTTATTTTTAGAATGAGTCAGTAACACAAACAGTGCAGAATGCCAAAGTAATATGCCAAAGTTTAATAATCATGGTCTATTTAAATCCCTGAAGTACGAGCAATAGTATTAGTGATGCCAGCCTTAGCCAATAAAAAAATCATGGTTGTTAAATCATCTCAAAACTGTAAAAACAAAAGGAAGGTAAACATTAAAGCTTGTATTTTCTTATACTGGACTGAAAGACAATAAGCTCAACAACAACACATTGATTTCCATGAGTTCCTTTCATGCACACACTATCAATATTTGATCAGTTGGTCCGTCCGCACGCACCCGAGGGAGGCAGGCGGGAGGGGTGTAGAGAGCGGTAGCAAACTCCTCCTCACCGTTTACTTGAAGTAGGCGGAGCAAGCTCCACACAAGATGGCCTTTTATGAATAATCAATGAGTTGCGAGTCAGAGCGCGGTGGCTCATTAAGGCAAATTACACGCAAGTGCTGCTCGCCATCAATCACGCAGCAACAATTCATCTGCCACTCTCCAGAGGCCACATTGCTGGAATGAAGGGGGCGGCGCACAGAGTCTGTGTGTCGAAAGCCAAATGTATCATCCCAAGATAATTCTCTTTAAGTTTAGTGTGGGTCAGCGAGGGTATGTGCTTTCTTACTGCTTTTAACTAATGACATCATCATGACTCAAGAGCATTATTAAGCAGATACTGAGACGATTAAAAATAAATCCTACTAGATCTGAGCACAAACGACTCAAATGCAGCAGAGTTCAGTAACAAATAGAGAATGTTTTATTTATAGCATAAACCCTCTGTGGAGATGGAGAGTATATGCTAGTGTGAAAGAGAGAAAACAGCGTCGCCCAAGGATAGGTTCTGTGGAGAGCAGAGGGTGAGCAGGCTCTGAGATGGATGGAAATGCCTGGCTGTGTATCCTGATGGGAGCTCATTGGCTGAATGGCTTCAGGCCACCTGCACTATGTGCAACCTGGAATTTTGACATTTCTGTGCCCTTTAAAAATATGTTTTTGACAAACACTCTACTCCGTAAACAAGATGGAGGACTTATGAGAGTGAGGGGAAGGGGTAAGATGGAAGCAAAGAAGGGTTTCAGCGCTCACCTCTCCCTTCTTCACTGTCATGGACTGGCGGCGAGGCGTGCTCTCTTCGTTAATGCTGGACAGGAAGTTCTGTGAGATGCGGAGGGCGTCCTGCAGGAGGGGGTAATCTGGGTGACTGGAAGGTGTGTGTTTCAGAAGATCCTGTATGAAATAAACACAAACATTTGACCAAAAACAGATTTAAAACAAAGCAATTTTAGTTAAACACGTCTCAGGTTACGCATGTACTATGGTTCCCTGTGAGGGAATGAGATGCTGCGTCCTCTAGCAGACACAATGGGGGCGTAGTGCGAGTTCCCTAGAAGGGGAAAGTTTCACGTTACGCATGTAACCATGGTTCCTGAGAGGGAACGAGGCACTGCGTTCTCTAATGGACACAATGGGGCACAGCGCGAGTTCCCTAGAGGGGGAACGTCTCAGGTTATGCAAGTAACCATGGTTCTCCGAGAGGGAACGAGACGCTGCATCCTCTAGAGAAGGTTCCCAACCACGTTCCTGGAGACCCCCCAACACTGCACATTTAAGGAGGTGAAGTGAGGCCAAGTATGGTGACCCATACTAGGAATTTGTGCTCTGCATTTAACCCATCCAAGTGCACACACACAGTAGTGAACAAACACACACACCGTGAACACACACCCGGAGCAGTGGGCAGCCATTGCTGCGGCGCCCGGGGAGCAGTTGGGGGAACGGTGCCTTGCTCAAGGGACTCACCTCAGTCGTGGTATTGAGGGTGGAGACAGTGCTGTACATTCACAATCTCCACCCACAATCCCTGCCGGACCTGGGACTCGAACTTGCAACCTTTGGGTTACAGGTCCGACTCTCTAACCATTAGGCTGCCCCCATTTAGCATCTCTCCTTTGTCTGATACACCTGTTTCAGGTCTTGGAGTCTCTGCTAATGAGCTGATGACCTTAATCAGGTTTGATTAAAGAGACATGAAAAACATGCTGTGTTGGGGGGCCTCCAGGATCGTGGTTAGGAACCACAGCTCTAGAGCACACAACAAGGGTTGCAGTGAGAGTTCCCTAGAAGGGGAACGTCTCAGGTTATGCATGTAACCATGGTTCTCCGAAAGGGAACGAGCCGCTGCATCACACAATAAAGGTTGCAGCGCGAGTTCCCTAAAAGGGGACCGTTATGGGTTCTGCATGTAACCATGATTCCCCAAGAGGAAACGAGGCGCTGTGTTCTCTAGCAGACACAATAGGGACGCAACGTGAGTTCCCTAGAAGGGGCACATCTTGGGTTAAGTATGTAACAATGATTCTCCGAGAGGGAACGAGAAGCTGCGTTCTCTAGCGGACACAATGGGGACGCAGCGCGAGTTCCCTAAAGGCCGGGACACACCCAAGTTAGCTCTCGTCGGGCCATTGGGCAGCGTCTGTTAGGCTAGTCCGTTTGGTGTGTTCCACGCGGTGGAAGCAGTTTGCCCAATTCAACATGTTGAATCGGCGTCGGGAAATCAGGAAAAGCGAGAACTCTGATTGGATGCTTAGTTTCGTGAACGAGTCAGTTCCGGAGAATTAAAGAGAAAGTGATGAAAACACTTGGACTACTTGTCCAGACGCTGCCAAGTTTCGGCCTTTGTGACCACCAGTTCTTTGAAGTCAGCTTGATGTGTGAAGCACGTCTCGGGTTACGCATGTAGCCATGGTTCTCCGAGAGGGAACGAGGTGCTGCGTTTTCTAGCGGACATAATGGGGACGCAGCATGAGTTTCCTAGAAGGGGAACGTCTCGGGTTACGCATATAACCATGGTCCCCTGAGAGGGAATGAGGTGCTGCATCCTCTAGCACAGTGGTTCTCAATCCTGGTCCTGGGGAACCCCTGCTCTGCACATTTTGCATGTATCCCTTACTTAACACACCTGATTGAGATGATGAGCTCATTAGTTCAGTTAATGGATCTCTCTCCTAATGAGCTAATGATCTCAATCAGGTGTGTTAAATAAGGGAGACATGCAATATGTGCAGAAACCCCAGAACAAGGATTGAGAACCACTACTCTAGTGCACACAATGAGGACGCAGTGCAAGTTCTCTAAAAGAGGAACGTCTCGGGTTATGCATGTAAACCATAGTTCCCCAAGAGGGAATGAGATGTCTCTCACTTAAGATGGCTGTGGAAAGTAAACTTTACAAGGCACTAACTGCTGATTGGAACGTAACTAAACATGAGCAATAGTAACAATGATAAACATAAACATTTAAGTAACTCATAAAGAAAATATTATGATAAACTACAGTTAACTCACATGTAAAACAAGCGTGCTCCGGGTCACTCTGTCCACTGGTTTATAGAGCAGAGCTGGCAGAGACAAGACAGAAGAGAACACACACACACACACACACACACACACAGTGGGCGATTATTCACAAGAGCCACTTTCATACTGCAGGCTCAAATGCAGATGTTTGAAATATTATCTAATCCACCCACTCAATGGGTTTTATGCAACTGAATTTAAAAGAAGGAACGACATGACATGCTGAGAGCGAAATGTGCAACACTTAAGCTCAATGAAAATACTACGGATAATATAATGACCATATAATGCAATACCATGTGCAAACTATAAATGCATTCCTGTTGTTTCTTACTTTCCAGTGAGTATTTGGCTGTCAGGTCCTTGCACTCCTTGGTGCTCCTGACCTTGAGACTCTGCAGAGATATCAGAGACAAACTCAGGATCAATAAACCTGTGAAGTGCACACCATCATGCAGGGCTGGTAACTGTAATCTCATAAAGAACATCAGATTGCTATTACAGAACAACTATTTTCGCCATATTACAGCAGATAATATCCTAACATTTGATAGCTTGTTACACAGTCAGTAATAAAGTAATAGGTAATTTGGCACCCATAGTCCAAACATTACGCCTGCTGTTAAATACTTCAGTGTGTATTCTGTTATGGTGCATATTCTCTCTCCTCCATTCTTTGTATATATAAAATCCCTTTCGGCAAAGACTAAATGAATAAATTAGCTTGTCACATTTGATATACATACACACTAAGAAAATGTTTCCTATTACAAGCTTTACACTTGTGGCAATACGCTCTAGAACCCACTAGAAATTGTCCACCCCCGCCAGTGCGAACAAACAATTATCCTAATGTTCGCTTTTGGTTGTGCTAGAAGGGAGGGATATCCAAAGTGTAAAGGGAAGTAGTAGTTGGCATGACAACGGTTGGTAGGGGGAATAAAGTGGGACGAGGTGAGCATCATCATGTAGATTTTATTCCAGACACCCTCTCTTCATAACATTTAGCAAGGCATAAAATCTCCCGCTGAACTCTGAAGAGCGCTGAGCGCCACTTTTAGATCTGCTATGCTGGTCGCTCTGGTTAATCAGTCACACTGAGTGACCCCATGGAGGAGCGCGGCAGGTAAAGCCCTGCATAAAAGCTGGAAATTACTTGTTCTTTGATGGCAGGATGCATCAAGGACACAGTAGATCTGACTGGAAGTTGTTGTGACTATAATTCCACTTTCTTGTTTTCGAACTTTAAACTAGGGATGTGCAATATTACGATTTTTGATTGTGGATGATTAAAATGTATTAAATGTACAACGTGACATACATTCACATCAAATGTTAACCTCAGCAGTAGGACACTGCACTTATCCGCAATCACAACAGTACTGTTTGGATGTGCTTTAAATAAGTGCTGTCAAAATTAGTGTGTTAATGCAGGCAATTAAATTTTTCTAGTTTAACAGTGTTTTCTAGTTTAACGGGGCTAGGGTTGGCCACCCCACTCACAACTGCTGCTTCTGTCTCTTTTGTTTTGACAAGAAGTGATTCATTTAGTCACAAAATGTCTTTACAACCACATCAAATGGGAGACTTTTTAGAAAGGCACTTCAAATTCGCCTCAGCGCCAGGAGCTAGTCGAACGAGCAAGGTACAGGTGATGAGGGAGCTTCAGTAGAACAATACTGCATGGTACAATACTGCATGTTTAAACTTCACTGAAACTGATTTAAATACAGAATCTTATGAATAGACTACAGAAGGCAAGGAAATATGCCTCAACTTGACAATTTCAGTGCAATTTTAGCACTTAAGACAGGTATGTTCTATGCAATTGTTTTGATAGAGGGACAAAGGATACAATTATAATTTTAACATTATTTCTTCTTCAGACATTGTTCTTTAAATAAAACAAGTATCAGCTGTATACAAAGTGACCAACAATTGGTTTTTGACCACTGAAAATGGGTAATATTCAATCATCTGTACATGAAGCCTCATTGGGATCCCTAAATCTTTGGGACTGGATGATGTAGGACATTGAAAATTAAGATTCCAAAAGAAAAATTCATTAAGAACTAGAATCTAAAATCATATTGCGATATCTTTAATACTTTTAGAGTTAAAGGCGCACAAACTTGAAAAAGGACATTTATGGCACTCAGACAAGCATGTTCAATACAGTTGTCTTAACAGAAGGAAACAAGATACATCTCTAGATTCAAAATGATTTGTTCTTTAGACATTACTCTTTAAAAGAAAATAAGTATTATATCAAACTGACCCACATCTGGTTTTTGACCACTGAAAATCTGTACATTTAAACAATTCACTCCAGGAGCCATATTAAATTTTCTCTGAAAATGAATCATATAGAGCCTTAAAAGTGAATATGCCAGAAGAAAAAATTGTTAAGGCCCATGGTCTCAAAGGACATTAAGATATTTTTAATACTTCTTGAGTTACAGGCATGCAAACTTTGGAAAAAAAACTTGAAAAGTGCTGTTTCCTCATTTTTGAATGATCACCATTGGCACATAGTGTAACAAAAATTGTTAAAGTCAACAAATTTACTAACAGACCCACCTATTTCTATGTAAAAAAAAAAAAAATACACATTATGATGCTGTAATCTTTCTGAAGTCATTTTAACCCCTTTAACTTGAGGCTGAATCTCGGGTGAAAATTGTTATTTTTACCTCCCTCTACAAAATAGTGGACTACTCGGTAAATATACATCCATGACATTTAATATTTTGGCTTTCATCATTATGCATGTCCATCTTTCCTCAGAAAAAAATAAATCAAAAATTTGAGCTGAGTTGATTTGACACAGAATGACCCAGCAGCCAAATAACCTAATAACCCAGCTGTGATGCCTATTATTTAAAGAACAAAAGAAAAAAAGAGAAATCAATAACTTTTGTAGCTTTATGGATTTATCTGTATTTAATTTAGTATTTGGTGTTTGATAACTTTATTCAGTTTCTGCATATTTCATGTTTGCTGAAGGGCACAGGTAAATAATGAGTTTATGTGAAGATTGTTTTAAGTTCACTTAAATTAGAAGTTATTTTTTAAAGTCTAATAAATGTAGCAATTAATAGCTCTCAATTATACTGTAATGTTGAATATATAAACAATATATATAAAGAACTACCTAGACATCAGTAATTCTGGTATCAGTAATACTCACCTTAAGTCCTACAAATTTTTTTAACCAATATTAAAAATATACTGTCTTTATGTTGTTTCAACATTAATTTGAAGATTAAATGTGAAATTATTACATTATAAAAGCATATTTAAAGATGTTAATGTCATGTGGGATTAATCATGATTAATTAAAGGGGTCCTATTACGCTCCTTTACAAAGTCTTTATTTTGTTTTTGGGGTGTACTTGAACATGCTGTCATACTTAGTTGTTCGAAAAACGCATTATTTTTCACATAATTTACATTATTACAATAGCTTTCTCCCCAGGCTGGCACAAACACACGGAACTGCGTAATAGGACCCCTTTAAAAAAAAAAAAAAAAGTACGATCAGTTAATTATTTTTAATCGATTGACAGCACTACTTTAAAAGCTTTGACTCAAGAACTGGTCCCAAGAATGATTATATTTTACTAGTACTGGTATCAACTATGTTACAGGATTCTATTCCGTCTAACCAATCAGAAGCCTTGGTAATAACTAAGCTGGGGAATTTGGGTAAAGGTATCTGTTCCCGTATTAAAATAACAAGACCTTGAGCACTCCAGTAGGCATTACCTCAGAGATCTCCGCAAACTGTGTGTTTGCTTGACAGCACTTCTCCGCGGTCTCCACGGCGAGTTCGTAATTATCCACAAAGGCCCTGTACAATCCAAGCTGGCTAGCCTGCAGGAAGAGAAAACAAAGTGAGTCATATCCACTCATG
Organism: Garra rufa; assembly: GCF_049309525.1. Lineage (NCBI taxonomy): Eukaryota > Metazoa > Chordata > Actinopteri > Cypriniformes > Cyprinidae > Garra > Garra rufa. The sequence continues at coordinate 27,979,867 of NC_133379.1, forward strand.
CATCTTTTCGTCTTTGTTGCCCATGTATGGTGGACTTTAAAACAGTAGGATGCAAACTGTTAAGATTCATGAGGATATCCAAGATGGCAGTTCCTGCTTCTGGCTAACAGCGACACTATCAGTAATGAGTGAGACGCACGCATGGACTCGCCGTGGTGACATGGGGCGGACAGACAGGACAGTGTCATCGCCGCAGGAGCAGCTGGGCCGTTGCTGTGCGTGGCTATAGGCCTACAGCGGTTGCCATGGCAGCAGAGGCCAACTCTACAGTGAGCAATTAATGCGTGCGGCTGGCGCTTGTAAAAAGCACATTTGAAAATCTGATTTAGCCCATCCAAACTCAATTGCCATCCTGTTAGAGCTGGAAACCTCTCTCTGGAAACAGCTCAATCAATCTCTCAAACACAAATATATATTAGATGATAAAGGGTTTGTGTGGGTGTATATGCATGATAATAAATACGCTGGAGCTGAGCCAGATGAAACATTTGTCTGGCTGGACTGACCATGTGGATTTGACAGTTTAAAGGCATAGTGTACTCAAAAATGGACAATAATGTCGTTCCAAACCCATAAGACCTCATTTATCCACAATTTTACAAAGAATAAAGTTGTTATTTTTGTTTTCTTTGCGCACAAAAAGTATTCTCATAGCTTCGTAAAATTACAGTTGAACCACTGATGTCACATGGACTATTTCAACAATGTCCTTACTACGTTTCTGGGCCTAGGGACATTTCAGTTACAGTATATTGCTGAATATGAAAAGTTATAGTGCTGTCATTGATGTGAATTAAAGAACGAAAGAAAAAAAATTCACTTGACTGCTCCAGTCGCTGATTAACTTTTGTAGCTTGAATAAAGATTAATAGTTTATGCATATGCAATTTATAGTTTTATTTGAAGGTTGTTTTAAAATCATTTAAATTAAAAGTTGTTATATATTTCAGAGCCTATTAAATGAGACACCAGTACCAGGACAGTTTCATGACCATCGGCAGGTGTGGCTGGCTAACTAAAAAGTTAGTTTTAGGCCCGGCTTATGACCCTATGTTTTTGTTACTGTACCTTTAAAAGGATACTTAACCCAAAAATCTTACTTCAGTCTCACATCACAACCCCAAGTGACCCATCACTGGTACACGTCCAGGTTTGGTGCTACATCCCGGGATAAATCTTTTATTTTGCACAGGCCAAAGAGACCATAAGTGAAGTCATTTTCGCAGTGTGTGCAATCCTCTCCATGCTGAGCAGAAACAGCCGCTCCGGGCCAGAATCTATCTGCAGCGTGGAGGACGGGAATTTACTCTGCGACAACCTCATTACAGCGTGGAGAGGGATGATGACCGTAATAAAGCAACGACAACACATGCTGGGTCGAGTCAAACCGTGGCTGAGCGCTGTGAAGGGATGTGTTAAGCTTAAGTAAGAAACTGAAAATCCAGCAATGTAAACAGACTGAAGCAACTTCAATCAAATGTTTAAAGGGAACCCTGGGTATTAAGACTTGTAAAGCTTAATATAATGTAAATGATCTATTTTATTGCAATATGTAGTAGAAAACCAGTGAAAGATTTACAATGTCTAAAAATCCACATCGTTATATACATATTTTGGACTATGGGGGATGCCATTATTTTGATTACATAGAACGGTGGCACTGAGATACTGAAAGAGCTTACAAGTGGCGACGAATGTAAGCGTAGGCTCAAAACAAATGCTGTACTTGCATCGTTGTACAAAATGCATGTTTACATCATTTGTAAGCTCGTGATAGCAGTGGTCAACTATATGCCTCAAAGGCATTAGGGCTGAGGTGGAAAGAACAAAGACGCAGGTCTTTAGGAAGTTTTATTCTTTCACAGGCATCTTCCCATTCTTTTCTCCACTTCTTATCACCAAGAAAGCAGTTAAGACTTAAATTGCTTCTTTTGTTGCCCTTTTACTAAAATTTACAACCAAAAGCCGCACAATGTGGCATTGTATCTGTATTTTATTTTCCAAGTTATGTTGTATAAAATATAGCAACAGATAGTGCCAGTAGCTCACCAAGTGCAACCGTTCTATGTAATCAAAATATGTATTAAACAATGTGGATTTTTAAAATAACGTAAATCTTTTATTGGTTTTCTACTACATATTATAGACATCATTCATGTTATATTAAGCCATACATGACTTAATACCCAGGGTTTCTTTTAAAACATACAAAACCAACTAAACTAAGAGACCTTAGAGTAGACACTATATTTCATTTGAAGGATACAAATTGTTCATAATGTTGTGTACTATATGTGAATGATTCATACAAGAAAACACTGGGAAAAAAACTTATGAAAGGTTTTTAAAGTTATCTTTGATTTTTCTAAAAATCTAAAACTAAATCTGGTTTCACTTCATTAAAAATCATTTAATAAGAATCAACTGAAAACGTAATGGCTCCCAGAGGAGTTTAAGACATCACAGTCCATCAAAATATACTTCAGAGATAATGGACTCTGGCATAAGAGGCACTGAAAAGGATCTTTACCCATTAACAAAAACCTATGTCTGGAGTGGCCTATTTGAAAGTGGGTGCAGATATTTCGGTCCAAGCGATTTTTAAAATGGACACAATGAATTCAACCAACACAGGAGTTTTTTATTTGTTCTATACTGATTTGTTAATTTTTGAGGATGTAGCTTTAGGGTTTATAGTAGGTTGGAGGTCTGAAATTGGAATAGGGCATTTTTCTAACCTTGGATGGATAGAAGGATGAAGGGATAGATGGATGAACGGATTGTTGGGACAGATAAATCTGCAATATATCAGTATTAAAAGCAGAGGTCTCAAACTCAATTCCTGGAGGGCCGCAGCTCTGCAGAGTTTAGCTCTAACCAGGTCCAACTCACACCTGCTTGGAAGTTTCTAGTAATCCTGAAGACCTTGATTAGCTGGATCAGGTGTGTTTAAATAGGGTTGGAGCTAAACTATGCAGAGCTGTGGCCCTCCAGGAATTGAGTTTGAGACCAGTGATTAAAAGGGTCGTGAACTGAGAAATCAAAAATATTGTTGTACTATAAAAACATGCTGTACATTTCAGAACTCAAAACTTTCTTGTTAGTCTAAAAACAGCTTATATTGAAGCCAATCTGCCAAAACAACAGGTTTAAGATGCAATAGTGTGGCTAAACACTGCCTCCGCAGAAGAAGATCAATGCCACCTTCTACATCACTGACTGTTTTGCCGATTTGTAGTGTAATAACAAGAGGCAAACTCAGGTTTACACAGAAACCAAAAGATAAAGCTGGCTCCGAAGACAATAAGATGCTTTGCAGTGCCAAGTTGCGGAAAAACAATCTTTGCATTGCCTTCCTTTAAATCCCAACATTAGGAAACAGTGGATGAACTTTATTTTTAATTAGGTTCCAGACCGTCAGTAAGAAATTGGTCCTTTGTTAACTTCATTTTACCACGAATTCATTTACAAACGAGGCACAATTCTCAGAAAACATTTAAAAATTTTCAGAAACATTAAAACTAAAAGACGATGCTGTGCCGACTATATTGGATTCGACAGTAATCTGGTCACTATTGTATTGTCTGTTATTACAGATCATTTAATACATTTAATAAAATTTGTACTGAGTATTTATGCGTTTTAATCTAAATCACAGCAGTGTTCATCTATGAAGGATGTAGGCTGTCAAACATACACAACTATTACAACTATGTTAGCCAATCATAGAAAGAGGTATTTACTTTCAAGTCTACAATCCGCTACGCCTATTCAAACAAAGCGTTTAGATGAGGGTCAAAACAGGACAGAAATAACCTATTACTTCTTAATTATGATGTTTTTATGTAAAAATCTTGATAATATTATAAGTTGACCTCAGTACAATATAAGTAAAAATGGCACGTACTAATCAACAGGACATTCTTTTTGTATGTTGGTTATGGTTACAAACTCTTTTAAACGCTGTGTTGACAGTTCGATATTCCTCATTCAGATAACACATAACCAGGCCGTTAAATGTCAATACGGAGATGTTGTACACTAAGACTGTTGTGAGAAAACTAAAAAGTTGATACGTCAGCTGGTTGAGACAGCTTGACAGAGACTTCAGCACAGCAGTGTTCACATCCTCTCAGCCTCGACACACTTCCTCATGATGACATGACCATATGCCAGGCCCAGCTGAAGATGAAAGTACGTTCCTCTGCTCGGTGCACTTAACAATGTTTAAGTAGGTCACAGAAAAGACGGGAATGTCAGAATTTCTCGCTGTTGGGAGAACGGTCTCTGGAGAATTTACATACAGCGACAGCCGTAAAACATTTAGCGCAAGCGAGCAGGAATATTAGCATCTTTCTCACAGCTGAGCGGGACAACGAACATCACCTCTGACATACAGGCGCCCGTAACGACTTGCTATGATTTGCATTGCGTTTTCTTACTCAACATGAGCTGTCGGGAAGGCAGAAACAACACAAACAGCAGGAGACATTTCTATCACTGACTTTGACTATATCTCTCTCGTTCATTCATCTTCTTGTCTCTCCCGCTGCGAGCAACTGTCTTTTTAGGGAGGCTGCCTCCTCGAGCACTGCCTCGCCTCCTCCTGCCTCCGGATTCTTGTTAATAGATGCGGGAGAGGGTGAGGGGATTAGTGACAAATAGCCTCCAGTCAAAATGACTGCCTGACTGACTGACTGTCTGAGGAAAGCCCAGCACCTTCTGGGAGCAAACACATCTTGGCCACTGTAGCTTCCGTTTATTAAGCGTGGGATGGTGAAAGTGGGGAACAATGAAGAGGAAAATGGAAAGATAAATAAATGTGGAATAGGACTCCTGCGTGCTCTGGCCGGACAGACCGAGGAGGGATTTATCTGCCCCCCTAACAGTCACCAGAGTCACGTGAGGAAAGAACTTAATGGAAAAGAACAGGGGTGGGGGTGGGGGGGGGCAGAGATAGAGAACACAATCTTCGAATGGCACTATTAATAGCCTCTCCTCAAGACACAAAGCACACACTGTAGTATCTGCCCAAGTGGCTGGGTGAAAAAAGGAAAAAAGACAGCATTGAGATGTGATTTTCAACGTTACACAGGCTCCTGCCGTCCAGACATTGTGTGACTGTGCGGTGTCGCTCTAGGGGCATAAATGATTCATTTAGGATTCCTTGATTTAGAGATAAATGTTAATTCTGTTTCAGCCTCATGGGGCACAAAAGTGAAAAGGGAATGGACAGCTGAAGCATTTCCACTATGATTAGATTTAAATTCTTTACTCCATATCAGATTCTCAATTCATAATTATATTACAAAGCAGATACTAATTATACTTCAAATACTGGTTGGTGTTTACATAAAATACTTCAGAACGAAACAGGACATATTTTATGTACAAAAAGGAGGACAGGACATTATCCATCAAGATGGCAAGTGAATAGTGGGGGATTTGCTGAAAGGAGTTTAAAAAATGATGTCAGACCCTAAGAAATGAGTAAATAGGGTCTATTTCAATTTCGTATTGTGTTGAGAATTTTACTCACTTGTTTTTGGAAAAGGTCTCCCACACGTTGGTGGTGACTCCACTGCTGCACTCTGGGTAAAAGGCTATCATAGAATTCTTTGTGGATCTCGTAGAGCTCAGGCACTTTAAAGAAGATGGTTTCGATCTGTTGAACAGTCAGGACAGGCTGGGAGGTGGTGGCTGCTGCTTTCAGGGGCTTCATGGGCTGACAAAAGAGCAGGAACAGACATTTGAACATTTTAGTGAGAAGTTTGTGACAGTCTAATCAACCACAGTTGAGGTGAAAAGTTTACACCCCCCTTTTAGAATCTGCATAACGTACAATATTTTTCCAAAACAAGAGGGATCATGTGAAATGCATGTTATTGTTCATTTAGTACTGACCTGAATAAGATATTTCACATAAAAGACGTTGAATTTACAAAAATAAAATTCAAAAGTTTACGTACACTTGGTTCTATATACTGTGTTGTTACCTGAATGATCCATAGCTGTTTTTTGTTTAGTGGTAGATGTTCATGAGTCCCTTGTTTGTCCTAAACAGTTAAACTGCCTGCTGTTCTTCAGAAAAATTCTTCAGGTCCCACTAATTATTTGGTTTTCCAGCATTTTTGTTTATTTAAACCCTTTCCAATAACTGTATGATTTTGAGATCCATCTTTTCACACTGAGGAAAACTGAGGGACTCATATGCAACTATTAACGCTCACTGATGCTCCAGAAGGAAAAACCATGCATTAAGTGGGGGGTGAAAACCTTTTGAACTTAAAGATTAGGGTAAATGTAACTTATTTTGTCTTCTGGGAAACATGTCACTATCCTCTGTAACCTCTGAAGGACAGTACTAAATGAAAAAAATATATAATATTTAGGAAAAATAAGAAAAATGTACACATCTCCATTCTGTTCAAAAGTTTTCACCCCTCTGCTTTTAATGTATCGTTTTTCCTTCTGGAGCATCAGTGAATGTTTGAACCTTCTGTAATGGTTCCATAAGAGTCCCTCAGTTGTCCTCAGTGTGAAAAGATGGATCTCAATTGATGGAAAGGGTTTAGGGTTTGGTTTAACTGTTCAGGACAAACAAGGGACTCATGAACAACTATGACTAAAGAAAAAAACACAGCTGTGGATCATTCAATTTAAGAACACAGTAATAAGAATCAAGGGATGTAAACTTTTGAACGGTGTTCACATTTTTATAAAATCAACTATTATTTTCAGTTGTGGACTATATGTATATATCTTTTATGTGAAATATCTTACTTAGGTCAGTACTAAATAAACAATAACATGCATTTTATATGATCCCTCTTATTTTGGTAAAATAATTAACATTTCACAGATTCTGAAAGGGGAAGTAAACTTTTGACCTCAACTGTATATAAACTACTGTTCAAAAGTTTGAGGTTGGGTTGGTAAGATTTTTAACTAATCATTAATAATAAACTAATCACGACGTTCCTTGAACTCCATATACTAAGAGTCTGCATTTGGCTTAAATTTGCTCTACTAATGTACATCATACATATTTATATGCATTTAAATGTAGGAGATGATGGATAAGATCATCTAATTTTAAAATCAGTGGCATAATCACTCAGAAATCCAGAGGTCTCGCGAGAGCACAATTTGAATTGTCTCTGCAAGACACTCTGGCATCGAGCAATGATGCAGGTTACTGCAATACGTAAGCAATTGTGGGAACCAATCAAATCGGTGTATCTGATGTAGGCGGGCCAGAGGCGAGCTAAGCTGATGATGACAGCACTGCGACATCCGAATCATATAGTAAACTTTGAAAGACCGCTGTCGCTACAGATGAACAACAAGTTGTTTGAAACGGCTTTGGCCGCTACAATGAACGAGTTAGACTTGGCTTTCCATATAAAAGAGGAACAGAAAGCCGAAAACTCGAATCGTTCCTTTGCAAGAAGGACGTTTTTGCTGTTTTGCCGACTGGATACAGCAAGAGTTTAATCTATCAGTTCACGAGTTCACGCTTACATATAATTAGCCGGAGAATAGTAGTGCATGTTTGGCGTGCTGTCCGGTGAAGGGCTCCGAGCTCGGGAGTGGCCCGAACCCAGAGTACGTTACCCCCCAATAGGAGTAGCGAGAACTCGGAGTGATGAGATGGGGTGGTGGAGGTTTACTGATAAACCATCGACTGAATTGAGGTGAGTCTGCTGTATTTAAACCTATGGCGCTGATTGACTTGTGATGTTTACGCTAAGCATCTGATGCGCTTCTCCCGAACTTTGTTAATGAAACATCATTTAGCTCTGCTGGTAGCTAAGCGTGTATTGTTGTGATTTCTTGTGGCGTTATCCAATTGCGTGCAGTTAGAGTTTCAAATGCATGCTTGGTGCCGCCCCTCGAGTTAGGCAGTTTTCATTGCTCGATCCCAGACCCTTAATCTTAATAGATTAGGGTCTGGATTTTTCCAGGCTATCAGCTGACCCAACTTCAGGCTCTTTTACCAGTAACAGCGCCTCCAGATGGCTGAGGTAGGTCTCTTCACTGGCCAGGATTCCAGACAACACCCTTTTCCTCATCTCCAATCCCTTCTCCAGGTCCAACTCCGCCTGCGTGAACACAGAAAGAGCTCACACGCTTCTGAACAACACACTCTTAAATCACATGACATTAAATTACATACTGGCAACACTGGAAAGAGCTATAAAAAAACGATTTGGCACCGGTTCAATGAAGCTGCTCTACGGTCTTATAATAACTACACGAGAATCATGGGAAATTCATAACACCTTTGAACTAACCTTTGAATAAGGCCTTTATGTACAGTAGTCTACACTATTCACAAAGCCCAGAGAAAAGCATAAGAGATACTACAGAGCTAGAATGCATCCAAACGCAAGGCATATCTATTTTGTATCATGTGTGTGTGGGGTTACCGAGTGCTGATGACAGCTAAATGGGCCTGAAATGTTGGTTTCCATGGCCACAGCACAGGTAGTGGAAAGCACAGATGTTTGTGATAGTCTCATGAGACTTTCTAGTCCAGATTTTAGGATAAAACCTCCATCTGCTGTTATCACTGTGGACTACACTGGCTTGAATTGAGTTAAGATGAGGTGATGCTCAAGTGCTTCCACTGCATACATTTCTTCTAATCTCACCAACTGATATTAGATGTAAAACCCCACCAGGTGACAAGAGTAAATCCCGAACTGAAACCTTCAGCAGGGGGAAGGTGGAAATCAAGGTTTTATTCATGAACTCTTGGGCGCTAGACGTCTCACCCCAGGGGGCATCCCTGTATCTCTAGGCCACCATCTTTTATTCATCCACATATTTATTAATCAAAGCATGTCAGCGTTCCAGCGCATGAGAATGAGTTGAGCTCATCTCAGATGCTCAAACAATAACCCTCGCTTATTGAAAACGCAAGGATGAGAAAGTATTTCTCATCATATGCACAACAGGCAAAAAATTACAAATGTGACCCTGGACCACAAAACCAGTCATAGGTAGCATGGGTATATTTGTAGCAATAGCCATTGGTCAAAATTATAAATTTTTCTTTTATGCCAAAAATTATTCGGATATTAAGTAAAGATCATGTTCCATAAAGATACCTGTTCAATTTCCTACCATGAATATATCAAAACTTAATTTTTGATTAGTAATATGCATTGCTAAAAACTTAATTTGGACAACCTAAAAGATTTTTTTTCAATTTTAAGATTTTTTATGACTGACATAGAAGAGAAAAAAAGCTATATAACGTCGTTATTTTTGTTTTGTTAAGACTGAACCATTGATGTCACATTTTAACAATGTCCTTACTACCTTTCTGGTCCTTGAACGTGCCAGTTGCGTTACTGTCTATGCAGGGTCAGAAAGCTCTAGGAGTTCATCAAAAATATCCTAATTTGTGTTCTAAAGATGAACAGAAGTCTTACTGGTTTGGAACGACATGAGGGTTTTTGTGTGAACTATCTCTTCAAAAATGCAATTCTCACTCATTATTCTGATTCCATATTTGAGGGGAAACACGGCAAGATAACGTGTCTAAAAAAACAGGTGACGACTCAATTATTTGTAGCTCAATTCAAGACGTTTACATCAAATCCCTCTTAGAATTGGTCCATATTTCAAATCCCTGGCTTAGTGTATGTTGGGTAAACACATAAAGCATGTAGGTGTTACTGGGGAGTGTGTGCAGGTGAGTATCTACTCCGCATTGATTAAAATCCATGTGGGAGCTAAACACAGAGGTCATAAGGGCCCAAATAAACTGCTTGCCTCTGGGCATGGTATTGGCAGGGAGGGACATCAATCAATTTGACAGCCAATGGCTGTGTCAATGAAGCAAGAAAGCTCTGTTTTACAATCAGTAATTTAATTTGATGGCTACTATGCATGATGAAGACAGTTTCCCAAGGCTCTGAAATGAAAGCCATGAAAATTTTGAACTATAGTTGATAACAACAGAAACTAGAGAGAATTTCTTTAGATCACGCATGACTGCATGCAATAAACGACGTGAGATTCTTCCGCACAGTGCCGAGCTATATAATATTTACTAAGCTGCGATAAGCACTTAATGTTCAATTAGAATTGTACCACGCAGACTCAGCACTTCAGAATCTGCAAGCTTTGAAATCTGCCAAATTTCACAGCTCACTGGTTTTGTTGTGTAGCATTACCATTGAGGCTATAAATATATGTGGGTTTACTGGTACAATTATTCAAAATGGACTGCTTTACAGATGGCATATACTTGGCGGATTCCTACCATGCATAAAGAAATCTCTAATGCATACTCTTTACCATCACATACCACCAAGAAAGCATTAATCTTTCTGTGCGCAACAAAATAATTAGCTACTAGTACTACTTGGGTATCTGATGAGAGTCTGACTCGTCATTTGTATAGTCAATTATTTTGTATTTGTAAAATGTGACCCTGAACCACAAAACCAGTCATAAGGGAACATTTGAAAACGTATCAGTAAGCTTTCCATTGATGTTTGATTTGTTAGGATAGGGCAATATGTGGCTGAGATACAACTATTTGAAATCTGGAACCTGAGGGTGCAAAAAAATTTTTTTTGAGAAAATCGCCTTTTTTAGTTGTCCAAACGAAGTTCTTAGCAATGCATATCTAGTTTAAAAGAAGCATTTATTTGAAATAGTAATTTCATTAAAGTTATTACTATCACTTTTAATAAATTTAAGACATGAATCTGGAAAAAATTGCTTCTATAAAAAATAAAACACTCACTGCTTCATAAGCAAAAACGATGCATTAAGAGCCGGATGGTGAACACTTTTGAAAACTCAATTTAATTATTTTGTCTTCTAAGGAACATGTAAGCATCTTCTGTAGCTGCTAAAGGGCTGTATTAATCTGAAATATATATATATATATGTGACCCTGGACCACAAAACCAGTCTTAAGTCGCTGGGGTATATTTGTAGCAATAGCCAAAAATACATTGCATGGGTCAAAATTTTTGATTTTTCTTTTATGCCAAAAATCATTAAGAAATTAAGTAAAGTTCATGTTTCATGAAGATTTTTTGTAAAATTCCTACTGTAAACATATCAAAATGTAATTTTTGATTTGTAATATGCATTGTTAAGAACCTAATTTGGACAACTTTAAAGGTGATTTTCTCAGTCTTTTTGATTTTTTTGCATCCTCAGATTTCTGATTTCAAATAGACGCATCTCAGCCAAATATTGTCCTATCCTAACAAACCATACATCAATAGAAAGCTTATTTATTGAGCTTTCATATGATGTATAAATCTCAGTTTTGTCAAATTTAACCTTATGACTGGTTTTGTGGTCCAGGGTCACATATACATATATATATATATATATATATATATACACTGTATAAGCAAATTAAGAAAAATGTACACATTTTCATTCTGTTCAAAAGTTTTCACCCCTGGCTCTTAATGCATTTTTTTTTCTTCTGAAGCATAAATGAGCATTTGAACCTTCTCTAATGGTTGCATATGAGCTCCTCAGTTGTCCTCAGTGTGAAAAGATGGATCTCAAAATCACACAGTCATTGTTGGAAAGGGTTCAAATACACAAAAACGCTGAAAAACAAGAATTTGTGTGACCTAAAGAACTTTTCTGAAGAACAGTGGGCAGTTTAACTGTTCAGGACAAACAAGGGATTCATGAACAACGATTACTAAACAAAACAAAAAAACAGTATTAAGAATCAAGTGTATGTAAACGTTTGAACAGGGTCATTTTTGTACATTTCTCTTGTGGACTACATGTAAATGTCTTTTATGTAAATCTTCTTTTTCAGGTTGGTACTAAATCAGAGAAAATCGCCTTTAAATTTGTCCAAAAGAAGTTCTTAGCAATGCGTATTACTAATCAAAAATTAAGTTTTGATATATTTATGGTAGGAACTTTACAAAATATCTTCATGGAACATGATCTTTCCTTAATATCCTAATGATTTTTGGCATAAAAGAAAAATGAATCATTTTGAACCATGCAATGAATTTTTGGCTATAAATACAAATATACTTGTGCTACTTAAGACTGGTTTTGTGGTCCAGGGTCACAAATAAATGTAGTTAACAAATGTTTGTTTAAAAAAAACAAAATGTCAGACTTGTCAATGTCTGGCAGGCGAGGAGGTGACTTACAGACTTGGAGGACTCGATTGAGCCGGAGGAGAGGGTGTCTCGACTGCTGCGGCTTTTGGAGCTGAGGTGAGGTGAAGAGGAAGGGGAGTCATCGATGTAGGGCAGAATGTCATGGTGTCGTCGTTGCTCCTCCGCTCGGTCCGCGTCATAACCGTAGGTAGGCGGAGTGCCTGTAAACGGACCATCTGTGAACAGAAGGAAAAGGAAGAATACAGTTGACAAAACCATCTGGAAGAACAGCATCTGATTGGTAAACAACAGTATGTAACATTAGAGTTCATGCCTCATGTCCTAATGTCATCAACTAAGAGAGTCTGTTCAAATTCTCAGTGTTCAATTGACTCAGTTTAAGTGGCAGTCTAACATTAGCCTAGAGCTCTCGAAGAGCAATGAGATTATGTCTGGAGTGGGTTTTAAGTTTTCGTATTAATGCAGATAGACCTGAACTTTCTGTATACATTAAGATCCCACATAACTTTATGGCTTAAAGCATTTCCCTCACCAGAGAAAGAGACATAAAGGAAGACAAACGCTCTCACTACCGTAGGAAAGCAGCCCAAATTCCCTCTTCCTGGACCGGTTTGGCCATTAAGCTGCTGGCAGGCACACCAGAGGATCTCATATTTATTCAACACAAGCTCTCATTTAAAACTAACTGTTTTGCCCTCATGAAAGACAAGCACATCTGCTATGCTCTAGGAGGAATATGCAGGACATTAAAGGGTTAGTTGTTCCAAACCAGTACGAATTTCAGTCTTCTGCATAATGCAAATCTTATATTTTTGAAGAATGTGGGAAACCAAAACACTGGTCCCGATTAACTTCTATAATACACTCTGCAAGTCAATGGGAACCAGCAGCTGTTTGCTTACCCACATTCTTTAAAGTACCTTCTTTTGTGTTAAACAGAAGAAAAAAATTCATGCAGGTTTGGAACAACTTGAGGATGAGTAAAACTACTAAAGAGCAAAACGAGTCTTTTTCTTCAAAAAAGTGACAGCAACAATGCGCTGCCAGCTTTAAAGGACTGATGGACAGTGAAACTGCAATTCAAAGTCATTGCTGATGAATCCCTCCCTTGTTTTCACAGTTTTGGCAGGTGGGAAAACTCCTGCAGTTCTAAAACCAGAGAAAGGGCCACGGAAACATTTTTTTTTTACCACACAGAAGGACGATAGGCACTGTTTACTTGATGTGGAAAACAGGATTTCGTAGTCTTTCAAGAAGTTTGATCATTGCACAACTTGTTTACTAACATGTAGGACATGTATAAACATGGATAATTTTGCTTACTATGAAATAAAACTTAATGAAGATCCACAGAGCTATTAAATTTCTAAAAATAAATATAATAATACATTATATACACACTACCATTCAAAAGTTTAGGGTTTGGGATGTTTTTGAAAATGCACCAAAACTGCAATTATTTGATCAAACACACTGTAAAAACAGTAATAATGTGAAATTATTACAATTTTAAACATGTGTTTTCTATTTGAATATGTTTTAAAATGTAATTTATTCCTAAGATGACAGCTGCATTTACAGCAGCCATTACTCCAGTTCTCAGTGTCACACGAGCCTTCCACAACCATTCTATGCTGCTTTGCTATAAACACTTATTATTATTATTATTATTAAGATTGAAAACAGCTGCTAATTATGTAATACAGATTAATAGTTTAAAAGAAGCATTTATTTAGAATAGTAATTTCATTATTACTATCACTTTTAATCAATTTAAAGGAACACTCCACTTTTTTTGGAAATAGGCTCATTCTCCAACTCCCCCCGAGTTAATAAGTTGATTTTTACCGTTTTGAAATCCATTCAGCCGTTCTCCTGTTCTGGCGATATCACTTTTAGCATAGCTTAGCATAGATCATTGAATCCTATTAGACCAATAGCATCACGTTCAAAAATGACCAACGAGTTTCCATATTTGTTGTATTTAAAACTTGACTCTTCTGTAGTTATATCGTGTACTAAGACCGGCGGAAATGCAAAGCTGCGAGTTTCTAGGCTGATAAGATTAGGAACTACACTTACATTCCGGTGTAATAGTCCAGGAAGTTTGCTGCCGTAATATGGCCGAAGCAGGCGGAGTATTATCAGAAATGAGTTCCCAGCTAGTTTAGCATTTGCACATGTGCTGCGTGGTATTACTGCTCCTGCTTCAGCCTTATTACGGCAGCAAACTTCCTTGACTATTACGCCGGAATTGGAGTGTAGTTCCTAATCTTATCAGCCTAGAAACTCGCAGCTTTGCATTTCCACCAGTCTTAGTACACGATATAACTACAGAAGAGTCAAGTTTTAAATAGGACAAATATGGAAACTCGTTGGTCATTTTTGAACGTGATACTACTGGTCTAATAGGATTCAATGATCTATGCTAAGCTTTGCTAAAAGTGATATCGCCAGAACAGGAGAACGGCTGAATGGATTTCAAAACGGTAAAACTCAACTTATTAACTCTGGGGGAGTTGGAGAATGAGCCAATTTCCAAAAAAAGTGGAGTATTCCTTTAAGACATGTATGCGGAAAAAAAAAGTTTCTATCAAAAATAAACACTTACAGATGCTCCATAAAAAAAACGATACATTAAGAGCAGGAGAGTGAAAACTTTTCGAATTTGAAGAATTAAAAATAACTTATTGTGTCTTCTTGGGAACATGTAAGTATCTTCCGTAGCTTCTAAAGTGTTGTACTAATCGAAAAAAAAATATGATATTTAAGCAAATTAAGAAAAATGTACACATTTTCATTCTGTTCAAAAGTTTTCACCCCCGGCTCCTAATGCATTGCTTTTTCTTCTGAAGCATCAATGAGTGTTTGAACCTTCTGTAATAGTTGCATATGAGTCTCTCAGTTGTCCTCAGTGTGAAAATCAAATCATATCAAAATCATACAGTCATTGTTGGAAAGGGTTCAAATACACAAAAATGCTGAAAAACAAGAATTTGTGGGACCTGAAGGACTTTTCTGAAGAACAGTGGGCAGTTTAACTCTTCAGGGCAGTTGTGGATCATTCAGGTAACAACACAGTGTTATATGATCCCTCTTATTTTGGTAAAATAATTCATATTTTGCAGAGTCTGCAAGATGTATGCAAACTTTTGACTGTATATACAAACCTTGACCCCAAACTTCAGCACAGTAGTGTATACTGTATATAAAACATTTCCACCAAAACCACTATTTCTTCAACCACTATTTTTTTTGTCTAAAATTGTTTTAATTTAGAATTCAATTCAAAATGATTAATGAATCATAACATCTGTGTGAAAACATTGAGAAAATAGATTGATGTATAAACATAGCCATACAGACTGTATGGAATCAGAGCCACTGTTTTTACGCATAAAGCCAGATGAGCATGAAACATCTCTCGCTGACTCTGAGTCACACTGCCTTGTCATTGCTTTAGTGTTCATCCTCCCACTCTTGCCTCTGTCATCTCTTTCTCCCTTCCCTCCACTCTTTCTCATCCCTTCCTCTGGCTTCCCGCAGATGTCTGCTGCTATTTGGCCGAAAGAGAAGCATGCCATGCACATCTGGAAATATCATCATCATCACCGTCATTATAAACAAAAATCAGACAGCACTTCCAACCTCTTTGTGAAGCCTAGACACACTTGTACAGTAACAACAAACAAGAATTCCATGTGGGCCGTTTCAGATGATTGGATTCTGAGCAATGATTTAAGGAGAATTCTGGCGACATGGTAAAATATTTAATTAAAAAAACTACGGGTTTTCAAATTCCACAGAAATGTGTGAGCTTGCTCATGGGGAGCAAATCCCATGATCTCTCTGTGCTTGGCCTTCTCTAGTGTGTTAACACAGGGTTATTCCCTGCAGGATGAAGACCAGATTGAAACCTACAGCATGTCGTCCCTCGGCGGCCAACGGGTTTATGGGAAGTGGGGAAGCCTGGGAGGTGAACTGCTGCAAAACTGCCAAAATCTCATCAGCATGTGTGCCAAAGGGCTTCAGATAATCCTATCATTTGGGCTCGAAAGAAAAGGAAAGAATTTGTGGGAGGAATTGGGGTGCTAATGTTTCTGTGAGTGCCGACATCTCCTTCAGGGCTCTTTGGATGGAGAGGTGAGGGTAGTGAAGGGGGCTGAGATGTTGCAGAGGTCTGCATCTGCCAGATAAATTAAAGACACGCCTTCCTCCTCCCATGTGTCACATGTTCCATTAAAGTCTGGAAATAAGAGTGCAGGAAAACGTGTATGTGTGGTACCCACGAGTGGCCGGCCTCTGGGGAGGGAGAAAAAAAAAACGGGAAAGAAATGGAAAATGACATATCAGGGATAAAGAAGTCAGTCCATTTTCTTCCTGCACAGTCGGTTTCCCTAAATATCCAATTTTCGGGCAATTTAATACCCCCCACCCCTAACTATCACACGCACTGAAAAGAAATGAATATGAAGAACGCAAAAGGGGAGGTGAAAATTAAACAGAAATGAGTAAAGCACCGCCTCAGGCCACGAATGAATCAAACAGGGATTGCACAGAGAAGCTAATTTGATGAGAGGTGTCATTTTAAGGGCATAAAATGAAAGAATACAGTCTGTGTTGGCTGATATTACTTTTGCAGACTTTTCCTGTCTGCATAGATGGGAAAAAAAATCTATTTAAAAACACAAGAAAATCAAAAAACAAATCAGGTGTGAATTTGTGTTCTCAGTACACGTTAATAAAAGTAAATAAATAAATCAATATGAGGTTAACTAGTTCATAAAGATTTTCTTTTTTTTAGGTTTAGTGTTGATTAAAATACTCTGCAATTGGGATTCATTTTAAAGAGATAGTTCACTCAAAAATGAAAATTCTGTCAATAATTGTCACGCCAAACCCGTAAAACCTTCATTCTTCAGAACTCATATTAAGACATTTTTTTTATTAAATTTGAGAGCTTTTTGGCATAGACAGCAATGTAACTATCACTTTTAAGGTCCAGAAAGGTAGAAAGGACATCATTAAAATAGTCCATGTGACATCAGTAGTTTAACCTTAATTTTATAAAGCTATGAGAATACGAAAACACTGTCACAATAGAGAAGAAATTGCTCAATAAAGCCATTATTTGAGCTTTCTTAGCGCACAAAAAGTGTTCTGGAAGCTTCATAAAATTACGGCTGAACCACTGATGTCACATGGATTATTTTATCAGTCCTTACTACCTTTCTGGGCCTTAAACGTGGTAGTTGCGCTGTCTATGCAGGGTCAGAAAGCTCTCGGATTTCTTCAAAAAAGTTTCCTAGAAGTCTCCTAGAAGTTTCTAAATTTGTCCTGTCTAAAGTACCACTGCCACAACAATTTAAGCACTGGTTTTATAAAAGTCACCACCTTGAACAATAAATTTAAGAAAATATTTTTGTCAGACTAACCCTAACCCTTGAATTTAAAGGTCTAGATGTCCAATAAAGCCCATCACAGATTATTCCAAATATGTGCCTTGAGTAAAACAGGTGTCAATGAATGAAATAAAAAAACAAAAAAATTGAATGAATCAAACAGGGATTGCACAGAGAAGCTACTTTGATGAGAGGTGTAATTTTAAGGGCTTTAAAAGTCTGTGTTGGCTGATATTACTTTTGCAGACTTTTCCTGTCCGCATAGATGGAAAAAAAAAATCTATTTGAAAATATAAAACCAAAAAGATGATGTTAGGTGTGCATTTGTGTAGTACTGGTTAATAAAATTAAATAAAGAAATCAATATGAATTCAACTAGTTCATTAAGAATTTTCCTTTTTTTAGATTTAGTGTTGGTTAAAATACTCTGTAAATGGGATGAATTTAAAGGGATAGTTCACCCAAAAATTCAAATTCTGTCATTAATTACTCACCCTTATGTCGTTCCAAACCCGTAAGACCTTTGTTCATTTTCAGAACTCATATTAAGACATTTTTTATTAAATACGCAAGCTTTCTGGCATAAACAGCAATGTAACTACCACTTTTAAGACCCAAAAAGGTAGAAAAGACTTTGTTAAAACAGTCCATATGACATCATTGGTTCAACCTTAATTTTATGAAGCTACGAGAATACAAAAACTGACACAAAACAGAAGAAATTGTTTAATAAAACTCATTATTCCAGTTTTCTTTGCACACAAAAAGTGTTCTGGTAGCTTTATAAAATTACTGTTGAACCTCTGATGTCACATGGACTATTTTATCGGTCCTTACTACCTTTTTTAGGCCGTGGTAGTTGCGTTGTCTACGCAGGGTCAAGAAAGCTCTGGAATTTCTTCAAAAATAGCTTAATTTGTGTTTCGAAGATGAACGAAGGTTTGGAATGACATGAGGGTGAGTAATTAATGACAGAATTTTCATTTTTGGGTAAACTATCCCTTTAAGATGCCTTTCAGCATCCTCTCCTAGAAGTTTCTAAATTTGTCCCGTCTAAAGTACCACTGCCACAACCATTTAAGCACCGCTTTTATAAAAGTCACCACCTTGAACAATAAATTTAAGAAAATTACTGTCAGACTAACCCCAACCCTTAAATTTAAGGGTCTAGACATCCAATAAAGCCCATTACAGATTATTCCAAATACATGCCTTGAGTAAAACAGGCCAGTTAGATCTCTCATCCAAGTGGCATGTTTATCTGCAAAGAAATAAACATAAGAAGCGATTGGGCTGAATCCAGGAAAGCAGCCAAATCTGGCGTGTTGCGAATGCGATCGCACAGGGAAGCACCCTAGTGTGAGTAAATCAGCCTTTGTCCCAGCAAGAGGAAGAGTGAATCACAACACACCAACACAGTGAGCCAACCCTGCAATCAACACTACAACCGAGCTGCCGTCTTCCACCGAACCCTATCTTTCAGTTTGCTCTGACCATACTTAAAAGCATGACGGCAGAATCGGATTAAAATGTGTCCGTTAGGCTGCCACAAATTCCCTTCCTGTGCTACAGGTTTATGTGAATGATTTCAAATGGATTTGTCACACACAAATCAACATCTCAATGCATGTTTATGTGTATGCTAGCAAGCACTTTTGTCCATTTTTCCACCAAGATTCAAGTGATTTGGAAAATACAGTATTAAATCACAAAACCGAATGCTGTCTGGCTGGATTGATGTCTATGCCAAATTCTAGCAACTATGTGTGTCCTGTTATGTAAACAAAGAAAGATGTGTGCTGTGTTTTCTGGAGGAGGGAGGTGCTGTTGCAGAACAGTCTGAAGTCAGAAGTTGTCAGAAATAGTCCCTTTGATTGAATCATGACTAATTCAGTTAAGTCAGAGGAAATTCCCGGATGTGTTTAAAAAGCAAGCACAACAGGGACCGTCTTATTTAGCACTCATCCCAACGGTTATACTGTTTACCAATCTACTTTCATGACATTTCATTCCAGTTGAAGAGAAAACTAAATCTGAGATGAAGAGAGAGTGCCAAGCATCCGTCTCAAGGAGTTGGCTGCCTCGGCACCATAACAACTGCGATTATGTCACAATTGATTTTGGCTTTACACAATTTGCACTGATGTCAGACTTACCAACTCCACATGGTTTATATCCCCCCTAGAACCGCATGGCAGACGGAGGGTGGCCCAGTGAGGCGACTTCCTGCCAACTGTTTGATCACTGTAGATGCAGGAGCATACTTCTCCTCAGCAGACTCTTCTAATGACTCCATTAATTAACAAGTCCTGTCATCTGCATGACTTTGATACTGTGCAACTTGTTACGAATTCGACAACCGTCAAAATCTTTGAGACAAGTGGGCAATTACGCAGTCAGGCCTAATTTGAAGAGCATGACCAGAGATGGCTGGTATATATTACATAAAGGATCTAATGACAGTTTTTGTTAACACGCTAGATTTTTTGATGAATATTTAAGCTGTGCTTAATTCATCAAAAAAAGAACTAGTTTAAAAGAGTCATTTGTTCATGTATTAGACTATATTTGTTCTGCTGCTGTTTTTAACACACTGAAAAGAATGAGTTCACGAGAGTCATTTGTTTGTGAATCAGACTACACTGGTTGTGCTGTATGTTTTTGACTCACTAAAAAGAACCAGTTCACAAAAGTCAACTGTTTGTGAATTAGCTTACATTTGTCACGCTGCGTGTAACCGAATTATAAATAAAAAGAACCAGATCACAAGAGGCATTGTCTATAAATTAGGCTACATTGGTTGTGATGCACCGTTTTTGATATACAAAATAAACTTTATGTTACTGAATCACATCAAATGGTTCATATGTGTTTTGTCTGTGAATCAGATTACACTGGTTGTACTGTATGTTTTTGACTCACAAAATAAGAATCAGTTCAAAAAAGACGACTGTTTATGAATTAGCTTTTACCACAATGTGTAACCGATTCACTAAAAAGAACCAGTTCATAAGAGTCATTTGTTCATGAATCAGACTATCAATGTTCTGCTGTAGGTTTTTTGATTCACTGAAAAGAATGAGTTCACAAGAGTCAACCGTTAATGAATTAGCTTACATTGGCCACACTGTGCATAACCGATTAAATAAAAAACAGTTCATAAGAGTCACTTGTTCATGAATCAGACTATACTTGTTCTGCTATGGGTTTTTTGATACACTCAAAAGAATGAGTTCACAAGAGTCAGACTACACTGGTTGTGCTGTATGTTTGTGACTCGTTAAAAAAAATCAGTTCACAGAAGTCTTTTGTTTGTTAATCAGATTACAATGGTTGCCCTGTTATGTTTTGATTCACTACGAGTAGAAGGTTCATACGAGTCTCTTTCTGTAAATTAGGTTACACTGGTTGCGATTTATGTTTCTGATTTTCTGAAAGAGTGTCAAATGTTTGTAAACTGGATTACACTGGTCACAATTTGTTACTGATTCTGTGAATCAGACTACACTGGTTGTGCTTTATATTTTTGAGTCATTTGTTTATAAATAAGACTATGTTTAGACTGTTTTTGGCTCACTAAAAAAGAACCAGTTCATAAGAGTCAACTGTCTGTAAATTAGCTTACATTAGTCACACTGTGTGTTACTGATTCACTAAAAAGAAGTCTGTAAATTAGGTTACACTGGTTGCAATACATGTTTCTGATTTACTGAAAAAGAGTAAAATTTGTGAACTGGACTACACCAGTCACGCTTTATGTTATAGATTTAAGTGTCATTTGTCTGTGATTCAGTCTACACTGGCTGTGCTATATGTTTTTGACTCACCAAAAAGAACCAATTCACAAGAGTCAAACATTTGTAAATTAGCTTACATTGGTCACACTGTGTGTAACCGATTCACTAAAAACAACCACTTTATAAGAGTCATTTGTTCATGAATCAGGCTACACTGGTCACGCTATACCATATACCACGCTATAACCTGCAAAGCAAGAGTAATGCCTGTCCTGTTTCCTTAACCAATAGAAATTGTGCATTTGAACACACAATGTGCCAAGCATTCCCAGAAGGTTGCAGAGGCAGGCTAAGATTGTACCGCAGCTCTAAATCTTAATCAAGATGCTCTTAAACACATGACCGCTTCCCCCTAATGCACCATCAGTACTACGTGATATCCTGGATCTGGAGTGGACATTAATTTCTCTATGCATTACCTTGTGTTTTACAGTCCTCATCTAGCTTTCATTAAAAGTTCCATCCTTATCTGAGGAAAGATACAGAATGCATAAAAGCATGTTATAGATGAATAAAACAGGCTGATTTATTAAAAGATAATACATCTCAGATTAATATCCGTAATGGTGTCAAATCTATTCTAAGCGTTAACAGATTCTTTAATCCACCACTTGTGTCACCAAACCAGTCAAAAATAGCTTTTAAAAAGAATTGTACAGGGGTGTGTGGGGTCACCGGTAGTGAGAAAGGTTAAAGGTGGCTTGTTGTGTGCTCATGTATCTCAGGTTTCAAACGGCATATGGCTCTCAGTGCAGGTCACCAAGGAGAAGTCTGAAAAAGCTGAGTCAGCCCTGAACATTAGCACATGCTCTTTTCTACCTCAGTGCTCCTCTGTGTCTCTCATTCCTCTTCCGATCTGTATTCTTTCTGTATTATATAAGTAGAAGGGTCAGGAATCAATCCCGTCAATCATAAGTGGTGTATCTACCTAGAATCTATGAAGATCACCTTGCTGGGAAAAACAATAGGCCCACCACCCATAGCAGATTTTCGATAACATATCTGTGCCACATGAAACCAGCCATTATCACTTACACAACCTCTCTGAGCAAACTAAGTTTGACGTCTATCAAAACAGACCAATACTGTAGTCTTAAGCATTTTTCTTTTATTCTTAGCTTCACTAAGCTGAAATTCACATACGTACTGAGCCCAGCAGAAGCAAAATTGTCAGTGGCATACTGAACAACAGCCACGGAGTTCTGTCTCTTATCATTAGCAAACAGCAGTCTCTGACAAAGAGGCAAATCATGCTTAATCTGTTGTTAAACAGATGCCCAATATCACACCCCTGCCACTGTGGCATTAGCTCTTTTTAGAACCAGAGCTGAAAAATTTGTTACCTAATGTGGAGAAGTAGCCTAGGTAACCAATGAAAACTGAGAGGTTGACACATCCAGTTTTGACTGGCTGCTACCTGGGAGCTGGATGACAATAGAGATGAGATTTGAGAGTTGAAAGTAATTTTTCTATTTGGTACGTTTCCTGAAAGGCCCATCTGATAGAATATTTGTTAGAAATCACATAAACAAGATATAAAGTCAGAATTGCGTGATATAAAGTCACAGTTCTGACTTTTTTTTTTTTAGAATTGCATGGCATAAACTCACAATTGTGAGAAATCAAATGTTAAATTAAATCCGAGTCTCGCAATTGTGAGTTTACATCTTGCAAATGCAAGTTTGTATCTAGCAATTCTGACTTTTTTCTGGCAAATCTGACTTTTTTTCTCAGAATTGCATGAGATATAATAACTTGCAATTCTACCTTTTCTCGAAATGCGAGTTTGTATCACAATTCTGACTTTTTTCTCACAATTCTGACTTTTGTCAAAATGCGAGTTTGTATCTTGCAATTCGGACCTTTTTTTCTTGAAATTGTGAGTTTTTATTTCACAATTTTGACTTTTTTTTTCGTATAATTCTGACTTCTCATAAATGCGAGTTTGTGTGTTGCAATTCAGTATTTTTTATCTTGCAATTGTGAGTTTATATCTTGCAATTTTGACTTTTTTTCTGGCAAATCAGACTTTTTTTTACTCAGAATTGACAGATATAATAACTCACAATTCTGACTTTTCTCGCAAATGCAAGTTCGTATCTCGCAATTCAGACTTTTTCTTCTCATAATTCTGACTTTTCTTGCAGATGCGAGTTTGTATCTCGCAATTCTGACTTTTTTTCTCACAATTCTGACTTTTCTCATAAACGCGAGTTTGTATCTTGCAATTCTTGTAATTGTGTTTTTATATTTTGTAATTCTGGCTTTTTTTCACGGAAATTGCAAGTTTATATCGTGCAATTTTTACTTTTTTCTGGCTAATCGGATGTTTGCATCTCGCAATTCTGACTTTTTTCTGGCAAATCTGACTTTTTTTCTCAGAATTGCTTGCAATTCTACCTTTTCTCGAAATGCGAGTTTGTATCACAATTCTGACTTTTTTCTCACAATTCTGACTTTTGTCAAAATGCGAGTTTGTATCTTGCAATTCGGACCTTTTTTTCTTGAAATTGTGAGTTTTTATTTCACAATTTTGACTTTTTTTTCCGTACAATTCTGACTTCTCATAAATGCGAGTTTGTGTGTTGCAATTCAGTATTTTTTATCTTGCAATTGTGAGTTTATATCTTGCAATTTTGACTTTTTTTCTGGCAAATCAGACTTTTTTTTACTCAGAATTGACAGATATAATAACTCACAATTCTGACTTTTCTCGCAAATGCAAGTTCGTATCTCGCAATTCAGACTTTTTCTTCTCATAATTCTGACTTTTCTTGCAGATGCGAGTTTGTATCTCGCAATTCTGACTTTTTTTCTCACAATTCTGACTTTTCTCATAAACGCGAGTTTGTATCTTGCAATTCTTGTAATTGTGTTTTTATATTTTGTAATTCTTTTTTTCACGGAAATTGCAAGTTTATATCTCGCAATTCTGACTTTTTTCTTGCAATCATGAGTTTATATCTTGTAATTCTAGCTTTTTTCTGAGAATTGCAAGTTTATATATTGCACTTTTGATTTTTTTTCTGGTAAATTTGACTTTTTCCTCAGAATTGAGTGAGATAAATTAACTCGCAATTCTGACTTTTCCCAAAAATGCAAGTTTGTATCCTGCAAGTCTGACTTTTTTCTTACAATTCTTACTTTTCTCATATATTTGAGTTTGTATCTTGCAATTCTGACTTTTTTCCCCTCACAATTCTGACTTTTCTTGTAAATGCGATATTATCTCGCAATTCTGAGAATGAAATCCAATTTTCATGGGGAAAAAAAGACTACTATATTCTAAAAATTGCGAGTTTATCTAATTCTTACTTAACTCACAACTGCATGTTATAAAGTCAGAATTGCGGGATAAAAACTCAGAAGTCAGAATTGTGGAATTTTTACTAAAATTTATTTATAAAATTTTTGCTCAAATAAAGCAGACTTGGGGAGCCTAAACAACTTCTGAATAATATTGTAATTAGAGACTCTTGGTTTTAAACTGAAGCGGGTTACAAAATGTACTTTGAGATACAGTAGGTGACAGCACAAGTCTACACATTTACCTACAAACCATATATGTACATTTTAAAAAGAGTTGTCTCTCTCTTTCTCTTAATGTTCTTGTTAGGCTTTTTTTTGAGCACCACCTGCTTCATTCATCCTTCATCACTCATGTCACATCAATATGGTTCTTCACTTTGTCAAAACAACAGAGCACAGTGAGATCTAAAGATACGTCCCACTGTAGCGCAAATTATTACATCCTCCAGCTGCTCTGGAGACAAGATCTTTCCTTCCTGCTCCTTCGGGAAGAGTTAATATATTCAATTTGGGTTAAAAGAGCACATTTAAAGCGAAAACTCTCGACTGGCTTTCAAGTTGAGCATGGGGAACAAAGGATTAATGCACTCCCAACTATAATTGAGAGATTCAGACTTTCAGAGTAAAACGGCCACCTTAAAATTGTATGCTTCATATAAACCTAGCAATAAAACAAAGATCTAGCCTCAATTAACCCTACTCAATCTCTTTCTGCTTTTTTGACTCTCTCTCTCATACACACACACTACATTCTGTCGTTACTTACTAACCCTCATTTTATTCCAAACCTGTTTACATTTCTTTCATCACTTTTCTTTGCCATGCAATGAAAGTGAATGGTGACCAAGAGCTGTCAAGCTTCAGAAATGACAAAAAGCATTCTAAAGCCATATAATAGGTTTGTGTGAAGAAACTTTCTGCAAACTTCTCCCTATATTGTATTGTAGAACAATATAAGAGTGAATAAATTATGATTTTTTTTTTTAAATCATTCCTAAAACATCACTACTGCTGCTTCACTTCTATGGCTGTGTTTTTTATGTGTGACTGTATGTTTATGAGTGTGTATAAACAAGCATCCCCTTTCCACAATAGAAACAGAGAAGAAACATCCTTGAAACAGATGCCTTGACGACACCTCGGAGACGGATTCTACTGTTAGACTCCACCAGAGGAGACAGCAGATCTGACCCAGACTTTCAAGCATCAGGCCACTTCAGTGCACAAATATCTAGATAATTGTCAAGGAGAACACCAAATTAGTCCTTGTTTTTAGAATCTCATTCCTGTGAACATTCTTGCTCCTCCAACAATTCAAATTTTGCTGACAATTAACTTTTGATTAAAATAATGTAATGACATACACAAGTTACACACAAAACATTTTTTATGTTTTTTAAAAGTCTCTTATGCTCACGAAGGCTGCATTTAATTGATCAAAAATACAGAAAAAACTGTAATATTGTGAAATCTTATTACAATTTAAAATAACTGTTTTCTGTTTAATATACTTTAAAATAGAATTTCTTCCTGTGATCCAGCAATTATTCCATGCATTTCTCCAGTCTTCAGTGTCACGTGATCATTCAGAAATCGTTCTAAAATGCTGATTTATTATTAGAATTGTTAGAAACAGTTGTGCAGCTTAATTTTTTTTGGACCTGTGATAAATTTTCATTTCTAACAATATAAGTCTTTACTATCACTTTTTTATGAGTTTAACTAAATTATGCTAAATTAACTAAATTGTCCTGATTATAGTATCACAGGGTCCAAAAAATATTGAGCAGCACAACTGTTTGCAACATTGACTAAATCAGCATATTAGAATGATTTCTGAAGGATCATGTGACACTGAAGACTGGAGTAATGATGCTTAGCATCACTGGAATAAATTACAATTTATAATATATTCACATTAAAACAAGCTGTTTTAAATTGTAATATCATTTCAGAATATTATTTTTCTGTAGACAAGAAGAAGCTTCTTTGAAAAATATTAAAAACCTTGCTGATTCCAAAAATTGTTAAACAGGAAAATTCATAAGATTGTGATTATTATGAATATTATTTTATTTGCATTATTTGCATAACACAAAATTCTTGTTCTTATGAAAATTCAAATTATTACCAAAATTAAAATACACTAAAATGTAAAAAATAATACAAATCTTAATTTACAACCCTTCTAAAAACTGTCACATCTTTCACTGTCATCCACCTGCTAGTGAATGCTTTCTTTGAGATTTAATGCCTTTCCAACGCCTCCGTCAGCAGAGCCAGGCTTCTGTCAAACAAAGGAGATTTCCCAGCAGAGCACGTGTCCTAAAACGATGTGGAAAAGACCTCCGTGTGCGTGCAAGGGGGTCTAGGCCTGATATGAGAGAGTAGAAGGCGGATTGGGGGAGGGGCGAAAAAGAGAAAGGGATAACGTGGAGGTGGTGCTACAAAACCTCTGCAGTGCTGCACCAACCATCTACTACACCTACCAGATGTGCACATAACTGCCACACACAATACAGTATATCAAGGGCAATGGGAGTGTGTACACACAAACAATTATAACACACATCAAGGTCAAAGTGACTGATATAAGGTTTACGCAAATGTACAAACGCAAAAAGATGATGGCACTAACACTACACAAAGATGTAAATCAGGAATAAAAGGAATAAAAGAGAGAAAGGGATGGAAAAAGAGAGAGGAGGGGCAAAATGCAGCATGTGTCATCCTAAAAGAACAAAAGAAGGCTGCGCGGGGTCATCGTTGTGACATGAGACACTGAGAAAAATCAATAAATTTGGGGAGGATTCACAGAAGCTGCCATTCAATAGCACAAATTGAATGTGGCCGATTCCCTTGAGACTTCAAACACAACCCTCAAGCCATGATAGGCTCTTCTACAGAGCAACACACACAAATGTTAACACAGAGCACTTCAGCTGGACCACGATCGAAAAACAGCCACTTTCAGATATATATCATAGCTAACTCAAATGCTATAAAACAGCATTTTTAGAGAGTTATCCCCAACAGCACTTGTCACCCTCCACAAAGATACCATTAAGAGAGCAACGACTCAAAGGGGGAAGGAAAAGCACAAGACACAAAGGTATCTACTAAATACGCCATAAACCACTCATTCAAGGTGTTGGTTTTCAGGCACATAAAATGTAGGTATTGAGAATGGATGTGTCACTAGAACAGCCACCATGCTGTCAATACTTCACACAACCTATATTACTTCAGGCTGACATGCAGTTTTCCTTCTCTGACTGCTAAAAGGACTACCCTTAAAAGGTCTGAAAAACAACTTGAGGCACGATTGCACTGACTTCCTTTTCTCTTTATGTGTCTGTTCCTCTGAGCACAGGTAGACAGAAGCAGCAGAGTAGATCATCAAGAGCATTCAATGTGCCTGCCAAAGATTCACAGAATTTGACTGCTTGTCATTCATCATTTTTGAGCTAATTTCAGTTACCAGGCAGAGAGTAGTATGGTACAGTTAAACATTTTTAGGGGTTCAACCGCATAGCGCTGAAACCCTATTGTAATTGTTAGAATAGTCAATAGAATAGTTTTTAATCTTTTGCTACGTGACGGCATAGGACAAGTTCATGGTACAGTTCAGTCAAAAACAAACAAAAAACTGCAAAAAACAAACAAGTTAGTGACCCTTTATTTATTCTCAAAGATCAGACTCTCAAAGATTATACATATTTATGTAGATTACACTACATCAATGTGCATTTCGGATTTCGCCATCCTTCGGATGAGACGTTAAACCGAGGTCCTGACTCTCTGTGGTCACAAAAAATCCCATGGCACTTCTCGTAAAGAGTAGGGGTGTAACCCCGGTGTCCTGGCCAAATTCCCTCCACTGGCCTTATTCAATCATGGCCTTCTTATAATCCCCATTCATTGAATTGGCTCCATCACTCTCTCCTCTCCACCTGTAGCTGGTGTGTGGTGAGCGCACCGGCGCCGTTGTACTGTGGCTGCCAACGCATCATCCAAGTGGATGCTGCACACTGGTGATGGTTGAGGAGAGATCCCCCATTTGATTGTAAAGCGCTTTGGGTGTACGGCAATACACAATGAAAGTGCTATATAAATGCATCATTCATTCATTCATTCATTCATTCATTTCTTCCTCAAAGATGGTCTGCAAGACAGCATGTGTCACTGATCTCTCACCCTCCCTCCCTCCCTTTCACCCCTCCCCCCTACACTCACTCTACACTCAACACACACACATACTTAGATACAGACAGGCAGAGTGAAAGGAGATTTCTGATTTCTTTTTAAAATTTTCTTGAATTCATAGAAGCTTGTGTACTTGTGAAAATAACAGCGTTTGCTCAGAATGACTAGTTCTCTGTTTGAAAAAAGTCTTAAAGAGTTTGGATGCTGCACTTTAAAGATATAAACGTCAACACCACGTCAACACCGTTCAAGATATCCCAAATCTGTTCACAATTTAGAATCTTCAGAATATTCTCTTCATGTTAAAAAAGTTTGGTGTGAACAGCATGTTGCTCTTATGAGAAGTATGAATTTGTTTACAGCCTGATTTTTCCAAAAATCCACATTCAAATCAAAATAGCTAGCTTCCTGTTGGTCGTAGCTAATGAGTTTAGTTTAGAAAGCTGTCTAGATTGATGAAAACGATATATGTACAGAGTTTGGTGACTGTAGGAAAAACTAACCCCCCAACTTTTATCAAAAGATGGCACTATAGAGTGCCTGCTCCACACCCATTTATGGCCTTTTGCCAGTGTCTAACTCTCATTTAATACTGATGTGTGTGTTTAGTTTCATGAAATTCTAAGCATGTTATCTGCCTCGAAAAGACAGGAAACTAATTTTAAAGTTTGACACGTTGCCATGTCAACAGCATTTGATTTATCATCGACCCGTTCACATATTCTCATCGGCCGTTTTTTGACATTATTTTGATGAAGTTTGAAGAAAATCGAGAAAAATTAAGAAGCTGATTTCAAAGCATTTTGAAAATGACACACTTCCTGCTGCCAGTTGGCGGCGCTATAACTTTGACTAATAATAGTCACGTTTATGTAATCGGCATCATAAAACGAACAAACTTGTTAAGTTCCATCAGAATCAGCCAATGTGTGCAACAGTTATTAGACACTTCCTGTTTCTCATTTCTCGTCGTAACTTTGTCACCTTGCCACGGCCAAACCGTTTGAGATATCAAAAATCCCCTGGCAATTTTGCATCCCCAATGTCTTGAGATCATGCTGACTGAGTTTGGTGACAATCCTATGGAAATCCTGGGAGGAGTATTTCAAATTCCAGAGCATGCGTTTTTAGACTGCCCTAAATATCTCTAAATATCCCTAAATATACTTCCTGTTGGGTGGAGCCTATGACATAGAGTACAAAAGTTGTTCGGCTCAGTGAGATCTATATGTGTATCGAGTTTCATATGAATATGTGCAAGTATGTGTGCGCAGTACATCAAGTTTTCTGACTGTGTTCCAGGGGGCGCTGTAGAGGCCCTGAACCACGCCCGGGTCCCAGCCTCGGTGGCGTCCGGATGACAGCAGATTCCAACGTGTGTGCAAATTTTCAAGAGTTTTTGAGTATGTTAAGGCCCCCCAAAAGTGCCCGGAAGGTTGAAAAAAAAAAATTTAAATTAAAAAATTAAGAAAGCCCCTTTTGGGCTCGGGCCCTAAATACAAGACGACGCCAAAGATAATACACTAAATTCTTCTTGTTGTTATACGACAGTAGACAGGCAAAAATTATTAAAAGAAAACCTTGTTGAATACAAAATTGATTATACTAGTCCTAGATGCTGATCAATACAATATTACAAATGGGTTAAAATACATGTTATGACAGAAAACACCTGTTCACCTAATGCAACTATTCATTTAAAAAGAATTTTACAAAAATTCATATCATTTGAAAATCAACGGGTGCATTTGAAGTCATAAAATGCCTATGTGCATCTTGTTTCAACCACAAAAGAACAACACAAGACAAACAGGACTAGAGTGGGAGCATACAGGCTTTTAACCAACCAATCAGATGACAAGGTCGATGCGATGTCATGGCAACACTATGTTGGCTCCTTCCATGCAGTGAATGATGTAATGGGTTCACCTCCGGTGGCTTACAAGAGATGGAGTTCACTGGGATCCACCTGCAATCTTCTGAGATTTTATTCGGAGACACTCCTGAATGCAGGCGTTGATCAACAGAGGGGTAATTTAAAAGTCTGACCACAATCAGTCCATCGAGAAGCTTGTTCGCTCCAGTAATCTTTCAGTAGGGAGGTTTTTGTGGGGGTAACTGTGTGTTACTGAAAATAAAACAAAGCTGTGATATTATCAAGGGCTCCTAGAACAACCTCAGGGCAGAGGCGGCAAACTGTCAGATATCAAAATGGGTGGTGATGTCATGTAAAAATGATTTTCATGTGGGTTGTGTGGGACTGAAGTGGTCTGTACAGTACATCTACTCAAGGGGAGCTGCCCCGTGTCTTGAATAAAAATGGCACAATATATCAGTTCTTCTAAGCTTTTTTTATTAATATATCTGATATCTGTTGGTTAAGAAATGAATAAACAACTATTTGAAAATCTAGAATCTGAGTAGGGCTGTGCAATTAATCGCAATCGCAAAAAAATCGCGATTTAAGCACATGCGATTTCTAAACCGCACAAGGCTGCGATTTTATCTATCCCCCCAACAGCACCCCCGCCCCCCTTGAAGGTCAGGTTCATTTTATTTTCGATATAGCGCCACATCACAATAGAAGTCATTTAAGGTTATCTTTCCTATAGAACAGGTCTATACATAGTTCTTTTATTAAACATACTAAATTGCCTTATGTTATTTATCTTATTTACACTAAGGCATGTCATTTCTGTCTCTTCATGGTCGCGTGATTACAATGTCTCCTCCAAGAAAACACGGACTGGATCGCGGACTCCATTGATAAAAACCTAATCTACTATAGCGCGGAATGCCACGTAATTCGTCGATTTTTGGATTAATAAATCAAAAGTTGGTCTGTCACTTAATTCAAATCGCGATATGGACTAGTGTCTGTGAAAACTGAAATGCAAAAGACCGTTTTAATATGAATCCTGCATGTTCCGTTTGCTTCTGTATGTATGAATGGCAGAGACGCGTTTTATTTCTTTACTACATGCATACTGAACCACACGTGACGCTCCCGCTAATTTTTGGCATTTGGATCTCACATGAACAGATAAACTCAATCGCCAAATCGCTGCTGTGAGTTTCACTTTTACCGTTTCATTTGAGAAAACTAGCATCACATACACACAGAAACTTCACTGCAACCTGTCAAAATAAAAGTACGGTTTAACATGTAACAGAACAATATTAGTCCTGTATTACTTTTGTACAGTATAATGTAGGTGTTTATATATTCCTATTTAAATAATTTACATAAAACAATATATATGATAAAAAAATATTACAACAAGATTAACCACTTAATTATTATTTAAACGTTTTAAACTGAATATAATTTTTCTTCCACGCATTGATTTTAACAGTAAATTTCTGTTTGTTTGACAAAAATTAAAAGGGTTTATTTTTCATTTGATTAAAAATAAATAAATGTTTATGCTTTTTCATTATCAGAAAAATTAAAACACATAAGAATTTCTAAAAAAAAAAAAAAAAAAAAAAAAATAGCAAAAGATTTTAGAACCCTCAAAATGTTAAAGTTTAGAGTTTTGGACTTATTTTTCCACTGAAATGAATGTATTCGTTATTGCACAAAGTAGGCTAAAGTACCGGGAAAAAAGTAAAATGGCTTATTTATTTTATGTTGTCTGTTTTAAAGACAATTTTACTACAGTTTTGTTTATTAAACTTAATACAATGTTATTACATGGTGAAATGTTTTATGCACTTCTTGTGCACTGAATACATTTAGAATGTATGTATGTAGCTTGTTTGAAAAAGCAAAAGAAATAAATAAAAATCGCAAATAAAATCGCAATCGCAATATTCGTTCAAAAAATCGCAATATGATTATTTTGTCCATATTGCACAGCCCTAAATCTGAGGGTGCAAAAAAATACAATATATTTTTGCTATTGGTACAAACATACCCGTGATAATTAAGACTGAAATACTGAATAATGTACTGCTTTTTTTCTCCCCAAGAAATATTGTAAATATTAAAATAAATTGGGACTGGAGCCTTCAAGCTTTAAAAAGGGGTTTCAATAAAAGGCGTTGCAATTTATTTATGCTATTAGAATTCTGCCCTATAATGTCCACATGATATTTAATAAAATTGAATTAAATATGTTGATAAAATATATTTTAAAAAAAGTTTAAAATATGAATTACATTCATATGGAAAATAACTAATAAATGGTTGATGTTAAAACAATAAATATTTATAATATTATAACAAATTCCATCATTTATTATTAAATTATTGTAAAAAATCATCCATAATATTTTGTAATTCATAAATTTACAGTAAAACATTACAATTTTGGCACTACTGCATTTTAATGTACAATAATAAAAAAAATAATGAATTCATAAAATGATGATCAAACTTTTTTTTATGTATACATATATACACATGACAAATGAATATGTTATACAAAGTTAAAGGCTTAGAAGACTTATTAACCACTTTTTACCATTATTATACAGCTTGCCATACTTCAGTCTAGGGCACTATGAAATTACATATTTTTTCAAATTCTATTTTTTTCCCCCATTTTATTTTTCTGTTTCTTACCTTTTTAATATTTCAGTTTTAATGATTAAATAAGAAAATATTGATCAAAAAAACATGTTTAATGTATCAAAATCATAACACCTTTCTACACAATTTAACAGCAATTTATTAAAAATTCACAAAAGAGATTTTTAAGGCCGTATTTTTTTCTCAAATTCAGTTTTATTTTAACCACATTCTGTTTTCCATTACGTTTTTTAAAATTCAATTTTAATGGTTTAATTAAATTTTAATAATGATTAATTTAGCAAATATTCCATATGCAAATAATGTTACCATAATAATTTTCCTAGAACTAATACTATCATTACATTAAGTAATAAATATCTGTCACAGTTTCTTTTAAGATTAACCAACATTTTATTTTGACGAGTTGCTGTAAAGACCTGTACAGTTAAATGTAAATCCCATTTTTTATGACTGGAATCTGCAATTCGGTCCACATTTTCTACATCATGGAAAACATAGGGCGCTACTTCAGTCTTTAGTCCTTTCATTCCATTAAAAAGTGTGGCCAGGATATTCGTCAATCAAAATTGTGTCATATTGACACCAGTGTACATTACAGCGCTATTAAAGTAAATAAATAAAGTGCAATCTGAAGAGCTAATGCACGAGGGCCTACTGTAACACGCAAAGTATCAATAAGGCTTTTAAGTTTGGGAATTCCAGCTGCCCCATTACTTTTTCATGAGTTTCTGAGTATGTCTGAATACGGAGGCCCTTGAGCGGTGGCTGTTTGCTTATGTTCAACTCAATGTGAGCTCAATGTGTGTGTGTCTGTGTGTAAGACGGACAGACAACCCTAACCAACTCCCATCAATGATTAATGAACAGCCTCTCCATCAGACACCAAAAACCCACCCTGATACATGAGCCTAAAGCCATACCGTATGCATCCATCTATTTAAGACACAACAGAGACGACTAATGGACCGCTCAGCAGGGCCTAATGAGACAGCAGGGCCTTGGCTTGCGCTACAGAGTTATCAATCAGCATCATAATATTCCAAAACAAATCGATACACCTTTAGTGCAGCTCTCCCATGAAATATATAGCAAACAGCTTATGAGTGAAGTTTACAGTGCCAGTCAAAAAATTTCAGACAGTAAGATTTTTGAATTCTCTTCTGCTCACCAAGCCTGAATTTACTTGATCCAAAGTACAGCAAAAGAAGGGAAAACGCTTAAATATTTTTACTATTTAAAATGACTGCTTTCTATTTGAATATGTTTTTAAATGTAGCCAAGGCTTGTCCCAATCGGCCTGACCGGGGCGCTACAGCAATCAAAAGTATGAAATCGCTCATAACTTCTAAACTGTCAACCAATGGAATCCTTGGCTCACGTTGGACAAAACCCATCAGATTCGGTCACGAGCCTGCTAATTTTTCATTTTTGGGGGATTTTTTGCAAACTAGTCCTAGGTTTTTCGCCCAGTTGGAACCAAACCAGTGCAGAAAGATTCTCTAGAAAGCGAATATTAATAAGTATACTCACCATCGCAAAGGGATACCAAAACGTTTGAGGGACACTTTTAGTAAATTGCTTATAACTCCTGAACGGAATGAGATATCTTTGCCATTTGTCATCTTTGCTGCCATTGGCCAATGAAACTTGAGTACCTCTTTGACATAGTTAACGGATGCTGATTGGAACGAAACTCGGTTGGCCTGTTTGACTCATGGCTCACTTTCTCTGTGAGAAATTTGAAATAAATCGGCCACGGGGGGCAATCGCATTTTTCAAAGGCGTTAATGGTTCATACACATACACGCTATATTTGTATCAAACGATAGAATGCCTCATTCTGGACAACTTTGCCTCTATAACCACTGCTGTCAATCATATTGTTTGTTAAATGATTGAGAAGATGTAAAAAACCTACTTTTGTGAACTAGTCCTAGGTTTGTTGCTCAATCTGGGAAAAAAAACACTGAAGTACAATTCCCTGCACTCTAGATCAATAATTATCAAAAAAAGTGCTGAAATTTACCGTTTGGGTTAGCTATAATGGGGTTGTTTAGAAAAGGGGCCTGTCTAAATTTACCCCAAATCCTATAAATCCAAAAGGAAAACTCAAAACCTTACAAAACGTGGTGAGCACATGAGACAGGTGATTTAAGCATGCAACGTTTTAAGGAGATCGGACCACTGCTGGTGCTATAAAAGTCATAAACGTTACAAAACTTAATATTTTTATGGTAAATGACCTGCATTTGCATACAAAAGGCTTGCCACATAATGTCTTTTTTCATATATGTGACCCTGGACCACAAAACCAGTCTTAAGTCGCTGGGGTATATTTGTAGCAATAGCCAAAAATACATAGCATGGGTCAAAATTACTGATTTTTCTTTTATGCCAAAAATCATTAGGAAATTAAGTAAAGATCATGTTCCATAAAGATTTTTTGTAAAATTCCTACTGTAAATATATCAAAATGTAATTTTTGATTTGTAAAATGCATTGTTAAGAACTTAATTTGGACAACTTTAAAGGTGATTTTCTCAGTATTTAGATTTTTTTGCACCCTCAGATTCCTGATTTTCAAATAGATGTGTCTCGGTCAAATATTGTCCTATCCTAACAAACCATACATCAATAGAAAGCTTATGAGCTTTCATATGATGTATAAATCTCAGTTTTGTAAAATTTAACCTTATGACTGGTTTTGTGGTCCAGGGTCACATATGTTCTTAAAGTGCATGAACCCCTATAATCGCTGCTTGTAGCTATATTTTAATATTAACAATATTTAAAACTTTTGAGTATATACACATTATACTACCATTCAAAAGCTTGGAGTAAATATAATATACTTTTATATATATATACTTATAATAATATACTTTTTAAGAGACAGTTCATATACTTTTATTTAGCACAGAAATGAATACTTTTTTTTAGCAAGGATGCTTTAAATTGATCAAAAGTGATGATAAAGACTAGCCTGGGTTTTCCCATGCTGCCTTGCGCGCAGCGCAATTTTATTCACGCTGCTAGATAGCCTGGAGACTATGGACCAAATTTTCACCTCAGATAGGGAACCAATCACAGAATAGGGAGGGAGCATCAAGACGATGACGCCTTCTATGCGACTCACCGAAGCAGTTTGTTTATAACTATGGATCCAGCATGGCTGCAGACGCTAAGTTATCTTCCGATGCAGCCTTAGATAGTGTTCTAAGTAGTTTAGAATGCAAGTTTATTTTGAAAAAAAGAGCAACTTTTGGCGTTAAACCATTTCATAACCAAGAAGGATGTTTTTGCCCTGCTACCAACAGGCTTTGGCAAAAGCCTCATATATCAATAGCCCCGTTAGTGACACCGTGTCTACAACGAACGTGACAGTTGTCGCGCCGCGCCACAACAGCTTAAGGGGCCGTTCACATGTAGCATCTTTTGTGCGCTCAAGTTCGTTATTACAAATGTAGACGCGCGGCTTGCGCGTGCATAATGGAAGCCACGCGGTGCGACGCGCTCATTTTTCCAGGCGCGTCCGCGCCGCATCGAGATAAAAACATTTCAACTTTTCAGAATGCCGCAAGCGCACCGCAGGTCATGTGACATGAACCAACCAATCAGATTCCTCACGTTTTTCCGTTACATTGAAACCTCAGCAGAAACATGGAGGAGCAGCTCATCATTGTGGTCCAGGGATTTCCTGAACTTTATGATTTGTCAAGCCCCCATTATTTTGACGCTAATAGAAGAAACAATGCATGGAGACGCATAGGCTTGGAGCTAGAGCGCAGCTGATGGTTGCTTAGAAACGGCAGACGCTTCCGGAGTGCAAGCGCCTGAGCGCTTTGTTGATAAGGAAGAAAGCGGCGCGCCTAGCGTTTTCCACGCGTTTTTAGGAGCGACATGTGAACGGCCCCTAAGTCTGTCTACACTGGACGCGACAAAGCGACCGTTGCAAATCATTTAAACTTTGTGTGAGCACGTCATAAATAGAACGTGGCAGCAGATTACTGTCGGGGATCTGCCGTGTCGCATCCGGTGTAGACACGGTGTTAGGCAATGGGGCTTAGCGAGACCCCAGTCGTTATGGTTATCTTGCCATTAATCGCCCTAATGGAGGACCAGGTACATACACCATCCGGTATAATTGAAACGATTGGCTATGAGCTACGCACAGGCGCATTTGACAGACATTCGTAGTGCCCAATAAACGGCTCTGGGCATTCGTAAACCACGCCTCAAATACGAGAAAATGAACATGTGGTTCCCAGACCACGAATCATGACGTTGTCATGACGTGGTTTGACGTTAGCCAGGCTAGATAAAGACATCTTTAATTTTAAAAAAGATGTCTATTTCAGACAAATGCTGTTCTTCTGAACTCTCTATTCAGCAAAGGAACCAGAACAAATTCTACTCAGCTGTTTTCAACATAATAATAACAAATAAATGTTTTTCGAACAGCAAATCAGAATATTAGAATGATTTCTGAAGGATCATGTGACTAAAGTAATGATTCTAAAAATACAGCTTTGAAATCACAGGAATAAATTACATTTTAAAGTATATTCAAATAGAAAATTGTTATATTAAATAAAAATATTTCAAAATTGTACTGTTTTTGCTGTACTTTGGATCAAATAAATGCAAGCTTGTTGAGCAGAAGAGACTTCTTTAAAAAACATTAAAATTCTTACTGTCCCAAAACTTTTGACTGGTAGTGTACATGTCAGCGTTATTAATCTTGTAACGTCCATTTCAAAGAAAACAAAATAACTTAATAATGATATAACATAATAGTAAACTGAGCCAACTGATTTGTGTTTGGTTAGAGAAAAAGAACAGTTTTGAAACTGTTTAGTGCACCGTCTCCTGAGAGTTTAGTTTATCTGAATTATTTAGTGCACAGCTACATCAATTCATTTCAGTTATCATCTTTTCTTGTACAATGTGCCAGAGCATCAGAGCCTAAAAAATGTCTCTCTCTCAGAGCTTTTTCTAAATATCCGCTCTCAAATACTTGACAAAACAAATAAAAGTCAGAGGAGGAACTCATTAAAAATCACTAAGGAAGTCACTCTCTAATGTAGCTGAACAAAAGCTCTAGAGGGATTCAGGATGTCCATGTGACTTCATGGTTGACCAATTAGATGCGACAGAATGGTTTCTGAATCCTTAAACACTGACCCCAAGAAAAATGAGTATAAGAAAAGAGGAGGAAGAGAGTTTGGGAACCCAGCATGTGTTCACACTCCCTTTTTTCCTTCCTCCCAAAACAAGTTCAGTCTTCCATGTCAACGTCTTTACATTCCCAGTGATGTCCTCCCATCTTTGTCCCCCTGGGCTCCGGTTGTCTGTGGAGGCATCCAGACTCCAGACACAAGGCTGGCCATTAAAATAAGATAACCCATGACCTTATTCTGCCCTGCCCCTTAACTACCAGTCCTGGTTTGAGTGTCAGGGATCACAGAGTTTATCTAAACAAGCAGTTTTGGACAACAAGTCACCATCTGTTTTATTGATTCCAATGACAGAAACTCTTAATTCAGGCTTCAATATCTCGTCGCTGACCTATTTTCTTTCTCTCTCTTCCATTCCCCACCGTCCAAATCTCCAGCTCTTTCACGCCTCTCGAAACAACACGATCCATCAACATGTTCCCTGCTAAACCTGGTCTCCTCATCAGCGTTTCGTCCTCTGTGTCTCAACACCTACTAATGAGAGTGTGTCAGCTGATCTAGAGACGACAAGGTGAAATGTGTATGTGGGTTTAAAGGCTTGAAATCTGAAGTGTAAAAATAGGTGGGTAAAAACAGAGAATGCTATAAGTTAGTATTTTTATGGCACTGTAAAATTCCCAATTTTCCCAAATTCCGTTTTTTTTTCTGTTCACATTTTTTGGATTCCGTTTCTCTTTTTTTCTGGATTTAATTTCAAATTTGTCTAATTAGTAATCAAAAGGGAAATCAATTTAAATCACAAAACACACAATTTAATAGTAATTTATTAAAAGTTCAACAAAAAGCAACATTTTAAGGCCCTATGAAATAACCCCCCCCCCCCCCCATATTTCGTTATTTCTGTTTTAATTTTTCAGAATTCTTTAAAAAAAATCCGTAATTTTTTTTAATGGTAAAAAAAAAAATCAATAAAAAAGCACGTCTAATTTATTTAAATCATAAAACGTACACAATGTATCAGCATCTTATTAAAAGTTCAACAAAAAGTACAATTTAAGGCCCTATGAAATGTTTTTTTTTTTTTCAGGTTTTTCAGTTTTTTTTTTTAATTCAAGCTTTTCCATTTTAATTTTTCTGAATTCCGTTTACAATTTTCTTAATTTTTTAATGGTTAAATTAAAAAAATATATTAATAAACAAAAAGCATCTAATTCATTGAAATCATGAAATGTACACAATTTAACAGACATTTATTAAAAGTTCCACAAAAAGTTCATATTTAAGGCCCTATGAAATA
Source organism: Garra rufa (assembly GCF_049309525.1). Lineage (NCBI taxonomy): Eukaryota > Metazoa > Chordata > Actinopteri > Cypriniformes > Cyprinidae > Garra > Garra rufa. The sequence goes on from NC_133379.1 coordinate 28,019,735, forward strand.
TATATTTTTCCCCCCAAATTCATTTTTTTCCATTTTAAATTATTTAAATTCTTTAAATATTTTTTTTAATTTAATTTCTTTTAATTCTTCAATTTTTAATGGTTAAATTAAAAAATAACAATAAAAAAAAGCATTTCTAATTATTTTAATCATGAAACGTACACCATTTAACAGCAATTTATTAAAAGTTTAACATAAAAAAGTAAATTTTTAAAAGGCCCTATAAAATTGTTTCATTTTTTCCAAATTCAATTTTTTTTCAGTTTAAATTTTTTTTGAATTACGTTAAATTTTTTTAAAAGTTACACTTAAAAATATTAATCGAAAAGCTAATTAAAGTCACGAAACGTACACAATTTAACAGCAATTTATTAAAAGTTCAACAAAAAGCTAATTTTAAGGCCCTATAAAATTATTATTGTTATTATTATTATTATTATTATTATTATTATTATATTTATTCCCAAATTCACTTTTTTTTCAGTTTTAATTTTTCTGAATTGCGTTCATTTTTCTTAACTTTTTTAATGGTAAAATTAAAATGATATTCATCAAAAACCACGTCTAATTAATTGAAATCATGAAACGTGCACAATTTAACAGAAACGTATTAAAAATTTAACAAAAAGTACATTTTTATGGCCCTATGCAATACGGGCCTCAATCAGTTTTATTTTTTATTCTCTGTTTTCCATTAATTTCCAAGATTCCATTTTAATGGCTTCATTCAATTTTAATAATCAAAAGCTCTAATTAATTTATTTTATTTTAAAAATTCAAGTTTATAGATCAGACAGACAGACAGACAGATATATAGATAGATATTCTGGTAGCCGATGCTGGTGGCACAAAAATTATACAATTCACCTTTAGATCTCCCAAAATGGCAATTTGGGCCAGAATGGAGTCCTGAGAGGATCATGTGACAGCTGCTGTGATTGGTCACCTCCTATAGAACAGTTTATCAAGGTGAGAAGAGAGCTGTCATGTGGCATCGACACACTAACACACAAGCTCTCATTGTCATGTACTATACACCCTCTCATGTGCAATAAAGCACACCTACAAACACACACTACACTACAGGTGCAACACAAACACTCACACACTCACACCCACCAATAGGTTTCTAATTGAATTCTTTAATAACCATCATAAATCCTGAGCATTCTGACAGGCTGTATGTAACTCTCGCATTCCTTAGGGCACCGTGCCACTCCTGAAGCTTATTACTTTTCCCATCCCCAGGAGAGACCGGGAGAGAGAGAGACAGGAAAAGGCTCCAGCAGTCTGACCCCTGTAGAGCGGGTGTCTCTGTCTCTCCAGTCCTCGTCATCCCTGTCTACATCTTTGTCTCTCCCTCTTTATAGCTCTCAGAATGACGTTTTACACATTTTGTCCCCTACACACGCACACACACAACCATTTAAAACTTTGTGGTCGGTGAGATTTTGTAATGTTTTTGAAAGAAGTTTATGCTCATCAAGCCTGCATTTATTTGATCAAAACAGTGAAACAGTAATATTGTGAAATGTCAAATTGGCTTGGAAAAGCCAACATACTGATCTGCTGTTTAAGTCAAATTGAACAACTCCCTACTGAATTAACAGCTAAAACCAGCCTACCCTGCTGAAAAAAATAAAAAACACAGCTAAAACCAGCCTAAGCTGGTTGGTTGGCTTTAGCTGGTCATCCAGCCTAGTGTTAGCTGGTCATAGCGGGTCAGTAGGCTGGTTTTAGAGGGATTTTTGCCACTTCATTAGCTGGTCAGGCTGGGAGAACAGCTGGAACAACCAGCTAAAACCAGCATTACCAGCCTAGCCAGGGTGGGAGATCAGCTAAAACCAGCTAATTCCAGTTTAAACCAAAGCTTATACAGGTTTAGGCTGGTTTTAGTTGTTTTTTTTTTTCAGCAGGGTAAGCTTTGGCTGGTCTCCCAGACTGGTTTTAAAGTGGTTTTGGCCACTTCCCTGCTGAAAAAAAAAAAACAGCTAATACCAGCCTAGGCTGGTTGGCTGGTCTTAGCTGGTTTAAGATGGTCTCCCAGCCTGGCCAGGCTGGTCAGGCTGGTTTTAGCTGGTGGTTTCCCAGCCTGACCAGCTAAGACCAGCCTGGAAAGTTGCCAAAACCCCTCTAAAACCAGCCTGCCTCCCAGCTATGACCAGCTAAAACCAGTTAAACCAGCCAACCAGCCTAGGCTGGTTTTAGCTGTTTTTTTCACCAGGGTTTTTAGCTGAACAGGCTAGTCTTAGCTAGTTGAGATAGGAGACCTGCTAAAAGACCAACCAAGCTTAAACCAGCTGAGATTAGATAACCAGCCTAGGCTGGTTTTAGCTGGCTGTTAAATTATTTTTAGCTAGATTTGTTACATCTGCTGGTCTAGCTGTTTTTTTAGCTGGCTTTTTGACTAAATAAGCTGGTTTTAACTGTTTTCTACTGAATCAGCTGGTTTTAAGCGGTTTTTATTAAATTAGCTAGTTTTAGTTGGTTTTAGCTGAATTTTTTTCATGTTAGCATCACGTTAAAAACATAACATGTTAGTCATGTTAGAAACATGCTAGCAATATGCTAGTAACATGCTAATCATGATAGAAACATGTTAGCAACATGTTATTTTGTTAAACATACTACAAACATGCTAGTAACGCGTTAATCGTGGTAGAAACATGCTAACAACATGTTAATCATGCTAGAAACATGCTAATCATGCTACGTTAGTAACACGGTAACAAAATTCTAATCATGCTATCAATCAAACAGTAGCAACATGTTAGCAACTTGTTAATCATGCTAGTAACATATTAATCATGCTAGCTACAGGCTTGCAACATGCTAATAATGCTAGAAAAATGATAACTACATGTTTGTAACTTGTTAATCATGCTAGCAACACACTAATAACATGCTAAATGTTAGTAACATGTTAGTAACTTGTTAATCACGTTAGAAACATGCTAGCAACCTACTAGTGACTTTCTAATCATGTTAATAACATGCTAGTCATGCTAGATACATGCTAGCAACATGATAGTAACTTGCTATTCATGCTAGGAACAATTAGTTGACAAATCAAATCTATCAAAACAGTTAATCTAATCTATCAAACTTGAAACTTTTACAAATGTTTCAGACTTTCAGCCAACTTCAAAGTTTATTCACAAACTTTACTCATCTTGGTACATTTAAGAATTGGCGTTTTCTATTTTAATATATTTTAAAATGTAACTGATTATAACACATATATTTACTGTCACCTCTGATCTACTGAATGCGTCCTTGGTGTTAAAAGTATTCATTTCTTTTTTAAAAGGGAAATCTTATAACATATAACATGCACTTAACAGCCTCAAGTATGAACCAAAATGTGAATAGGCCAAAATTCTAGCATCAGCATGATGCAAATGTAGATGCAGTCTGATAGATAAGTGCAATTGTATCATTTATCATCATCCTCTTTAACTTTTGAAATCTCAAGTGCAAAAATAAGTAATCTGCAGCTCGTACAGCAACCAAAGACTTGAACAGAAGTCTGCATGCATCAAAAATTCAGTTAATGGGCTATCGACAGCTCAGGCGTCTGACTACGGATATAAAAACCCCATGTCAATATCAATTCAATGAGCTACACAAAAAGCTAAGGACTGCGTTTTGACATTAACACTAACTCAATAAAAAAAACTTTTAAATCCAACCTTGAAAATAAAAATAATACCTGATAATGGTGGTTAAATGCTCGAGCACGGATGACAGTACTAGGACATCTAAACTTGTAATATAACTGGAGCACTAAGTACAAAAAAAAGTGTATAAGCCACGACTTCAAAACTCTTAAAAAGTTCCTTGAGAGTTATTTTCATAAGCCGTCTTAAATCTCTCATCCTTTTCAAAAAGACTGGAAGAGCTATTTAAAACTTGCTGAGCTCACGGAAAGCATAACATGTCTGGAGGTATCTAGTCCCAACTGAGGACGTGTCATCTTTGTGATTTTAATCCAAGCGTTTGATTCAAGTTACATGAAACTTCTGATGTGCACAGCTGATACGATTGCTCACCAAACTGCAACGCAGACTAAATTGCGACTTGGCTCTCGGGGAAAAAAACAAACACAAATCCAGTACTGTTAGCACTCGAGCTAATCAATATCTACAAATGTTCAGCAACGTGCCAAGCAAGGCAATTCATCATAAACACAATGATTTGTTTAGTCGTTTTTACCTATTAAAGTCCTGCTCGAGTGGAACATAATGTTTGACAGTGACATAAAATCTCATGTCAGGGTAGTGGAAAATTCAACATGACCTTAATCAAGAACTTTAAAAAAGGCCAAAGTAAATATGAAAACGAATACACCACATTTCAAAAGTTTGAACTATTATTACTATGTATTCTATTTTTTACTCCTTGCAATGGATGGATATTTCATTCAATATCAAAAAGCTGTCTAAAAGCAGCAGATTAGGTTTTACTGTAGAGGCACTATGCATCATTCTAACATATAACACAGTTACCACAATCGCGTCAAAATGGTGTCTGATGACCCAAAATTAGCACCAATAATTAGAGCTCTCTTGGGTCAGTAATCTGCCTTATAATTAGGAAGTTTAAATAGCTCTGGGTGGCCACATTGGCACACGGTAAGTGGTGAAGTATGTGTAGTAGTGTGTGTGTCTGTGTGTGTGAGATGGGGGGCCACGTCCTGGTAATTGCTCCAATCTGGAGCCAAAGCACACATATAAAACCCGAAGATTTGTGATGCTGGTGTGTGGGTGGGGTAGAATGGAGAGACAAATGTAAAATAGGTCTCCCATTCAGGCATTGTGCTTGGGAACAATGCAGATATCAGGCATAAAACAGACTGCCTGCCACAACCCATATTTTATCTTACGCCTATAAAATTAGTCCTTTTATAGAGCATTTTTGGTCTTTTTGAACTGAAGAGATTGGGAATGGGAGAAAAGGGTGGAATGGGATTGGGAAGTTACGCTAGATTTGAACTTGTGATGGCAACATAAGTACTAAGTACTCTGAGCTCCATTACTGAAATATAGACATTGAAACCATAAAGAACTTAATTATGTATGTAAATTATCAGTGGAATATTTCTATTTAGTCTGGAATCGCAGAATCCAGTCATAAAAATGTAATATACATCATGAAATTTGACAAATTTTGGTTGAATAAAACAAAAGTAGGTCAAAAGATTTACATCAAAATGCGATATGGATTAGTTTCTGTGTGTTTTCTGTGTAAATTAATGGCACTGGCGCATGGTTTCGTTTACTAAACACATACTAAAGCTCGCCTGATGCTTGTGTTTTTTTTTAAGCCTCTGCCACCTCAATATATGAGTACACAAACATCTTTAGAACTGCTCTGAAAGGGACTTCATGAGCATTTTACTGTTTCTTTTGAAAAAAAAATCACAGAACCTAAAAGGTCTTCACAGCAAACTGTCAAAATAAAAGTTTGGTTTAACTTGAAGAAATTATGACTGAAACGTATTACTTAATGTAATGGCACTACTACTGTTACTAATAATAAAATTATGATTAAAACATTATTTTTTAAGAAACACTTTGAAAAATTGACTAGAATTTATTTAGAGGAAAAATTGAACAACACAGTATTTCTGAAAAAATCTAATCAAATTTAAATAATAGAGATGCCTATGATTATTAAAAATCAATAAACCATTAAAAAGCAATCCAGAAAATATTGGTAAAAATTTAAGCTGCAAAATGATTAGTCACAATTATTCGATTCAAAATAAAAGTTTGTTTGCATACTACATGTGTGTGTAGTGTGTATATTTATTATGTATATATAAATACACACACATACATGTATATATTAAGAAAGAATGTTAAATTTATATGTAAAATATTTATATTTATATATAATATAAATTATATACAAGTGTTTACATAAAATTATATACAATATAAACAAATATTTTTTTATTAAATCTACATAATAAATATACACAGTAAACACACATATAATGTGGAAACAAACTTTTATTTTGAATCAATTAATCGCAACTAATTGTTTTGCGGCGCTAGTAGTTTCATGATTTCAATTAATTAGACTAATTAATTATGGTTACATTTTATTTAACCTTAAACAGAGTCTAGAAAAAGTAAAATGGCAAAAAAAAGTATTCAGAAAACTTCAAATGAAAAAAAAAATGGTATTTAAAAAAAAAAACTAAAGCAAAAAAAACACAAACAGAATTTATAGAGCCCTAAGCCCTGTTTTCACTAGTGAATTTTCATTGTAAAAGCGTTTTGAGTCTCAGTTTTGGTACATTTACACTGAAACACAACCCTGGAGATTTCAAAATAAAACAGGGTTTGCAGCATTTTTAAAATCTAGGGTCAAGGGTCAAAAACGTGGGAGTAGTGTAAATGACAGGTGTAAGCATAGCAAAAGTTATACGTTTAAAAACAAAAACGCACTAGTGCAAACGTAGCTTTAGATAAAGCCTTTTCCATTCACTGAATTCCGCATTTCTAATGAGAATACCATTGCTATACTGAAACCATACAAACACACACACACAGAAGGTCACACTAAAAAGGTGAGTGGTATAACTGACAGTCTACCAGCAGGAGGAAAAGGCCCTGAAGGGAAATGCTAATGAGTGTCAACAGGGAGGAAACAGAAACACAGATGAAGAATTGAAGGTTCAAAGCCAGGCCAAAGCTATCTAAGAGAACACCACACAGCCGCTAGGTCTCAACTGGGGGGCGTTTAGAAAAACAAAGCCTTTCCTACCCCAGTGCACTGGTTTTCTTTTTAGTAACGTTGTTAGCGTTTAATGGATACCTTTCAATCAAGATCCCAAAAAAAGCCTGTATGTTTTCACCCAACATCATGAGAGACTATTTAAGGTTGAAGACAACAACCACACACAGCAAAACCAAGAAATCAGCCCTTCCCCATCCCAATATCAGCTGATTATATTTCGCCAGTACTGGCTGCCGTTCAAGGTGCCCTGAATTTAAGCCGCATCAAATTGTATTCGATTATGTTTATTGTACTCTCAGCTGAAGCCATTTTACCTCGGAGCGTAATTCAATTCATTGCGTGTAATCACGTTACGTTACTAGCTGAAAGTTTTTGTGTTGTCCTTACTGCCACAAGACTGCCAAAAATCCATCATTTTAGCATAGCGAGTTGGTCCCCCAATGGCTGCTTTCAGTGGTTTGAGCTTTCTGGATACGGCGACATCAAACATCATCTCTTATTCTGTGTCTACACGCAAGGTCACCTTGGGCGCCGTTCCCCTCCTCCATTTCACCCTCCCTTCCTTGCTCGCTCACTCACTCCTTCTCTTTTTCCATATCAGCAAGAATATTTCACGCCTCGCTAAGGGAGATCTTTACTATCGGATAACACAACTGCAGTGGCAGCCAGAAAGAATGTACAGCATTTTAGCAGACAGAGGTGTGTGGGTGTCTGGTACTTTGTATTAAATAAGGAAGCGGAGTCGAAACTGACGACATTGACTAAAGTTGAACTGAGGACACAATAACATAACACAGAGCATTTATGATGCAGCCTGAATTTAAAAGTGTAAAAACATTTGGTCACCTTCATCTAAAAATGTTAAAGGAGAAGTTCACTTCCAGAACAAAAATGTACAGATAACTTACTCACCCCCTTGTCATCCAAGATGTTCATGTCTTTCTTTCTTTGTCGTAAAGAAATTGTGTTTTCTGAGGAAAACATTTTTGGATTTTTTTTTTCATATAGTGGACTTCTGTGGTGCCCTGAGTTTGAACTTCCAAAATGCAGTTTAAATGCGGCTTCAAACGATCCCAAATGCCGACGTAAATGATCCCAACCGAGGAAGAAGGGTCTTATCTAGCGAAATTGGTTATTTAAAAAAAAATACAATTGATAGACTTTTTAACCTAAAACATTTGTCTTGTCTTGCTCTGCCTGAAGTCTGTTTTTTCCGGTTCAAGACGGTTAGCGTATGTTGAAAAACTCCCATCTTATTTTCTCCCTCCACTACAAAAATCATTTCAAAATCATCCTAAAAAAAAAAAGAAGAAGGTAAAACGGCGATTTTGAAGTTGAGGGAGAAAATGAGATGGGAGTTTTTCAACATACCCTAGCTGACTTGGCAGAGCAAGACGAGTGTTTGAGGTTAAAAAGTGTAGAAATTGTAATTAAAATAAAAAAACAACTGATCGTTTCGCTAGATTAGACTCTTTTTCCTTGGATGCATTTTGGAAGTTCAAACTCAGGGCACCATTGAAGTCAACTATTTGGAGAAAAATCCTGAAATGTTTTCCTCACTCTGGAACTGAACTTCTCCTTAAATGTTGAGCCCTGAATATGTGTGTACGAGAGTAAGTGATACAAGGGCTTCCTTGTCAATGATATGTGACACCTACAATGCTGTAACATCAAACCGCTGTGTAGTCTGAGGATGTAGCATGACTACATATACACTTTCCCTGTGGGGACACCACTCCTGTCATAATACAGCAAACAAAGTTTAATAACTGATTTCGACATTTATTTGCTTTGGCTTCAATACAACAATTTGGGATAATAAAAATCAAGCTTAGTATTTTAAAATTAGCGTGTTAACATAGGCGATTAACTTTTTCAGTTTAACAGCATTAAAATATTTAACACAGGGGTGGGGCTAGGGTTGGCCAACCCACTCACAACTGCTAATTCTGTCTCTTTTTTCTCGACAAGAATTGCGTTTAATCAGTCGCAGAACATCTTTACGACCACATCAAATGGAAGACTTTTCAGACACGCACTTCAACTTCAGCACCAGGTGCTAGTCAAACGAGTGCGGCAAAGGTACAGGTGATGAGGGAGCTTTAGTAGAACAACAGTGAACAGCGGTTAGATAAGATGTTGTCAGGCCATATGTTGATAAAAACGACTTTATCTGTATTGTTTGTCATTATACTGTGCTTGTAGCATGCACGCTTCAATTTAACACACAAATGTGGTGGCACGCGCTGTAGCCTGTATCATTTTATATTAAAGCATGAATGAAACTACGAGCATGCTTGTCAGATCCGCCTCATGTTCAGCCGTGGTAGCTCTTAAAGTAATAGCAGCCAAATATCCTAATAGCCCAGCTGTTGTGATGTCTGTTAATCAAAGAACAAAAGAAATCTGCAAGCAGTGTTGAAATGGCCCTCGCACCCAGGTTCACCACCACCTGTTGGCTTTAAGAAAACAACTAACGGTGGGCACTGGGCAATATGCATTTAAAGTGGTAAATACAGAAGGAATAGGGCTGCAATGAAATCGCAATCGTGATTAATCGGAAGCTGCGATTGTCACGCATATCTTTTAGTGAAGCATGGTGACCTGTGATTTCCATTTCTATGTGATCTGTAATCAGCAGTAAATCTTCATCCAAAGGCCAGAGGGCGCTCTCTCTCCGAAATCTAGAAAACACCTATTGCTGCAGCTGAATAAAGCTAAATAAAGATTTAACTGCTTTCATTGATTCAACATGACTAATAAACACACAACTACGACAATATATTGTTTACTGAAGTTCGTATTATTATAATTTTCATATACTGCAATGCCTTCATCACTGCTTAGAATACTATGAACTACGTTCTGTGCGTTATTATGTGTAAGAAGCCACATCATTTCACAAAAGGATTAATTTCAAACACTCGACTGATGTTACGAAGTAAGTTTGGAGTAAAAATATTATTTAAGGTGGTATTTTCACGTGCTTTGAGATGTAGCACCATTTTTTACACAGCGCCGTAGTTCACTGAGAAGCTACGCAAACAGCTATCATTATCACAAACGATTTATTTTCGATTGCATTATCGTGCGATTAAATCGATTTCGATTATGAACGCGATTAGGCGTAGCTTCTAAGTGAACTACGGCTCTGTGTACTACATGCTGCACCATCTCAAAACAGGTGCTGGAGATTTACGGCTAATCACAGAACTGGCTTTATTGACAAAATGCGCACAACAATCGCCGTCGATTAATCGAGCAGCCCTAAGAAGGAATATGTCAATGTCCTGCTACCAGGTGACATCGAACTTTGTCAGGCTGCTACGAACACACCCTTTAACAATCTTCGCAATTCAACATTGCAAAGGCCTTTAGAAAAGACCAAATATAATGTTATTAAATCTCTATGAGGAGTTTGTTAAGAGTGTAAAACATGCCACTTCCTGTTGCCAGCAGGTGGCACTATGACTATAAAGGAATATGGGCATGGGCCTGAGTTTAGCACAGGACTCTTATAAAACATTTTTAATTGAATTTTGGTGCAGATCGGACAAAACATAGAAGTTTGTCTGGCCGCCACAGACACACCCTTTAATGAAAACTCAAGATCTTTGCAATTTAACGGCACAAAGGGCTTTAGATTAGACTGACCAAATTTGGTGTTGATCTGAATAAATCTCTAGGAGTTTGTTAAAATACAACACCTGAAAAAGGCATAAACTGCACAAAACTTGCAGAGAAAATTCAAAATAGCAGACTTCCTGTTAGGTTTCGTACTTTGTACCAAGGGACTTTTTTGTAGGTATCGATGTGTTACCAGATTTCGTAAATGTGAAACATAGAGTAACAGTGCCGCTATCGAGCCATTTTGCCACAACCACTTCTGTAAACCATAGATTAGATTAAATTATCACCACTTTTGGCATGTGTGCAAAGTTTCATGAGTTTTCAAGCATGTTAAGGCCCTCAAAAAATGTGATTCATTTTGGTGAAGAAGAATCTTAGCAATTCCAATAGTGGTTGGGCCCTAAAAAAGAGGAAATAAATGACTAATAAATTGCAGCTTTAAGGATTCATCTAATTTTAATTTAGTATTTAAGAGTTTGATAACTTTATTACATTTCTGTATATTTTCTACTTGCTGAAGGGCACAGGTAATTAATAGGCTTATGTGAAGATTGTTTTAAGTTCACTTAAATTAGAAGTTGTTATTAAGTCTAATAGATGTTAAATTTGACAACTCTCAATTACACTGCAATGTTAAAAATGGAGCCTTTATGTTGTTTCTACATCAATTTGACGACTGAATGTAAAATTACAGCATTATAAAATTATAAACTTGCCTTTATATTTTTTGAAGGAGATCATCATATTTGAGGGCCTTTGCTAGTTTGAAAACATGAAAACTCCCTCACAGCAGTTACTGGCGGGGCAGGAAAAGAGTCCCAGCATCAAAACAGTCACCAGCACATGTCTGGCCCCTCGGGAGAACACATTATGAAGTAGGATGGTAGAGTGTGAGTGAAAGAAAACAGAAGTAAAGATAAACTTTGCCATTTGGGCCAGAGCGTGTTTGTTCAGAGGGACACTGTGGAGTGGGTAGAGCTGTCATGAGGCTTTGTTCATAACAGTGACCAATTTTCTATGGAACTTAACTGTGTAACAGCTGCAGTGTCTGGTGGTGCCCATAATATTTGGGCTAATCTGTAGCCTTAATGCAGTTAAAAAGTCTGGAAAGAAGAGAAGAGAAGAGAAGAGAAGAGAAGAGAAGAGAAGAGAAGAGAAGAGAAGAGAAGAGAAGAGAAGAGAAGAGAAGAGAAGAGAAGAGAAGAGAAGAGAAGAGTAGAGTTATTGGCTGTTTATGGCCGATAACTTTAAAAATAAAGAGAAAAGCAATGAATATAAAGGAAAAGAAAAAGAAAAAGTGAAGTAGTTGGGCCAAAACTCAGCTTGAGTTTTATTGGATATCTAAACCGCACTGGAGCCAAAGCATTAAAATCCAAAACACATTTTCCCTTGGAGATCGCAGGGGGAGAGACCAGAAGCTGGCCAAACCTTGATCCACTACCGGCTGGAGAACAAGAGCAGAGACACAGACAAGCACAGATGGATGAGAAACCGCAGCTTCCTCCAACTCAATACAAGCCCAGAGTTGAAGACATCCTGTACTCAAACGCCTCTTTTTCCCTAAATATTCGGTCCTCTTCTGTCAAACGCTTGTGTTCCTCAGCTGTGTTCTTGGCTGATTTGTATTCTGGTTGCCGAGGAGAAGGAGACATCGCGGCTCAGAGTTGTAGCCAGCTGCATCGTGGCGCTCCGCCCGTCCTCTGAGCCCTAAATCAGAACCGGCCCACCTGCCTTCAAAAAGAAGGGTGGAGGCAGAAAGGAACGAGCAGCCCGGACTGCTAGATACCAATGCAGCTGGCCACTAAACATCAGTCTCGCTCATTAATCTGATAATGTGTTATTGTTATAACCAAAACTCCCCTCCGACCCCACAGCAGTTTATTCTGAAAACTCTCCCTGATGAGCCTCACTAATATAAATCCTACTACAAAGAGCCAGAGGGGATGAGACGAGAGAACTTAGAAAATGAGAAGAAAAGAGAGGAGCAGAAAATGAAAATGGGACGAGAAAACCTAAGGGACAGAAACAAGTAAAGTATAGCTGAAACAACATGAAACGGCATCTGTAACATTTAATTCTCGTAATGTGAAGTGAAACAGAATATGCAGAAATAATGTACTGAGGGACTTGGTTTTATCTATTAGTATTTGATTGGATTGTAGAAAGTAGGTCATTAATTCATTAATATTTTTAATTACTCACTCTCAAACCCAAACCCCAGATCGTTCATCTTTACCACAAATTAAAATATTTTTGATGACATCCAGGAGCTTTCTGACCCTGCATAAGCAGCAACTCTACTACCGCATTCAAGGCCCAGAATGGTAGTAAGAACATTGTTAAAACAGTCCTTGTGAGATTACGGATATAACGGTATTATTAATATCGTGGTATCGCGATAACAAAAGCATCTCAACATTATCGTGGCCACACGACGGTATGAAACGATAGGTGTTCTGAGCAAAAGTTCTGAAACATATTTAAACTTCTTATGCTAACATAAACGATCTTTAAAGTTGTGTTTTGGGCCATTATGCTTTAGCACAGTATCTGTCAAACAAACTAAAACCGAAAGCACAATATGGCTTAATCCCTTTATCAAGTCTCAAGTTTTAATTTGAAGTGTGCACTACTTTCAGGCGATCAGCGGATCAGCTGGTGATCCGGTGTTTTCCGTAGCTCAGAACGGCTCAGTTCATGTTAGAAAACGCAACGGTCACCATTTATGCCTTACTTTGACATTCGCATAATTGCCAACATTTTAGTAGTGAGACATGTTTTTGTTAGCCTGTTTTCACTGAATCTGGAGTTTGTCAAAATTAAAGCTTAAAAGTGCACTATGAATTGCTGCGGCTAGTGGTTTAAATGGGTAATGTTGCTGCAGCCCAAATTCAAAATATCTCTTTCAAGTTTAGAAATAAAGAAAGAAGTATTGTAATTCTCCTACTGTAGTGTAAAGCAAAAATAATATACCAATGAAATATTTATTTTACAGTGCAATTGTTTTACAATACATCGCTATTACTGTCATAGGAATAACAATAATATAAAATTGTTGTTAGTATTATTATTATATTCTAATTTGTTTGGTTTCCTAAAACGCCAGTGTGAATGTAATTTAGACTGAGACAGCATACCACAAATAAAAGAGGGTTGAGTCCCCTTTAAAGTTCAAGTCCAAAGGTACAAATTCACTTCTTTTCTCACTTGTTATGTTTTCTTAGATGGACATGAGAAGTATATAAGATAGAAGAATTTAACTTAACAAATGTACAAAATTGTATTTTCTTCCCCAAGTCTTCATTAGTCTTTTTTTCAAATATCGCAAAAAATATTGTACCATGGACCAACCGAGGTATTTTCGTATTGTGAGATTTTGGATATTGTTACATCCCTTTGTGAGATCAGTGTTCACTTGTAATGTTATGAAGCTACGAGAATACTTTTTGTGCGCAAAGAAAACAAAAAAACAACTTTCTTCTCTTCCGTGTCAGTCTGACAGCATGCATCGTGGTACTCTCGTAAATATATGAATGCAACACGGACCAAATACTTCAAAACGAACCAAAAACAAGACATGATATCATGACGCTATGCGTCATGATATCATGAAGAGAACAAGTGGTGTATCTAAAACAAAATGAGTAGAGGGCAAATGTGGAGCAAAGAGGAGGTAAAAGGCCTTTTATGAGTTCTTTGTTTGCAGCTTGTGATGAATTTTTGCAACATTGCGGCTGGAAGAAGAACATACAAACTATATGACAATGATAATCTCAGGTAATGATTATGTGCTTAATTTAAAGATAAACGTGTCTAATGCGAGTCTGAATATCATTTTGCGTGACCTTATAGCCATACTGAAAGCAACAACAGATCTCAGATCTTCAAAATAAACTAAAGCAAAGATGTTGCATTGCTGTCACTTGCGACAAAACAACGAATTAGCCGTGCATTTATATGGAAATATGCTTTAGGAGCTATCCATCCTTACTCTCCTCGCATTCGGAGATCGACATCTCTTGACTGGCAAGACGGCCATGAGCGGAAACTCAAACAGTGAAAGTGAGTTGTTCAAAATCGTTCTTTTTAGTAAACTCTGTGTACACAAACAATGTTCTCAATGCTCGAGTTCATTTGTAGAGACCCAGGCGATACTTCAAGCAAAGTTTCATGGTGTGTCGAGCCTTCTTGGTGTTGTAAAAATATCGGTTTTGATGCGCTCAAAGTTATGCCCTTAGTACTCCCATTCACCAGCCATTGACCACAAAACAAAATCACGGTCAATCTCAAAAACGGCTTGTTTGTCGTAATTGTGCTTTTAGATATAAGTTTGTCTCGTTTACTGTAAAAAAAAAACAGCCCAGGTTGCATTTTGGCAATAGTTATCCTTTAATCGAAGGTCTTACGATTTTGGAATGACATCAGGGTGAGTAATTAATTAGAATTTTCATTTTTGGTTAACTAGTCCTTTAATTTCAGACAACGGCCAATATGGTCCCTATGTGTATTGTTCGTTTTTTGGTCCAACTTAAATGCACATATGTATATTACTATATAAACAGCAGGCTGAGTAAGAAAGGCAGAGAAAGATTCAGTCATTGTAGCCACTGTACAGTGCTCTCTTATCACTGCAGTCAGAGAGAATGAGAGCAGATACAAATGCATTCCCTAGTGTCCTGTCAAACCTAGTTCAGCCTCTCTCTTCTGTGAAGACACGGCCCCTTTCTAGTCTACCACTAAAGCCAATTCAGCATTCAACCACATACTGATAACTGCATCTAACTATACAATTACTGCCAGCCTTACCAGAAACAGATTTCACTATCACTGTCTACATTTAGTGTATTGTAGTAATTGTACAGTTGAATTAGAGTTGCAATATATCAAAACTCATTTGCACAAACCCCTCCCAAAAAACGCTTAGTCTAATCCTCACCCTTTACTCTGGCATAACCTTAGTATTAACCCTTTCCTCCAAAAGCCACTTTTAGCCCTATTGTGTTGTTACAGTCATAACACTCTTCGCCTCATCCCTGACCCTAATCCTTTACAGTCATGCGGCGATGGGAACCAGACTTATTGTTTTTGACATAAGCCTCAATAGACCGGTGTTTTGATCTGTCATGATACACAATCCATTTCTTGCCTAGAGTGCAGACCACTCTGTCATTAGTTTCTTTTTTTTGTGTCTTGAATAGTCTGACGGTTGAGTTTGACAGCTGGGGAATGGAAGAGAGTATTGTGAACACTAAAGAAAATAGAAAATCTCGATCCTGAGCATGGATGAAGGGCGCGTGCGGCTGGCGAGGGTGACAGATCCTATTACAGTCAGACAGGCTGATAGAACATTGTCCAGTAGTGGCTCTTAAACAAAGAGTTCAAACTAAGCGTGGCAGTGGCAGATACGCATGAATCAGATTCATTGAATTAAAGTCATTGAAATAAAGCTGAAATAAAATCGATCATAAATATTATATGTAAAATAAACTAAATACATTTTGAAATTATGCCTTGGTAAATAACTGAAATTAAAATCAGAAAACTGCATTTCAAACATTTAGAACATTACATACAACAAAAAAAAAAAAAAAAAGAAAACACACTACCAGTCAAAAGTTTTTGCACACAGTAAGATTTTTTATATTTTAATGTTTTAATTTTTAAGAGGTCTCTTCTGCTCATCAAGCCTGCATTCATTTGATCCTCTTTATCTGAACTCTTTTTTATTTAAATATATATTAAAATGTTATTTATTCCTAGGAGTTCAAAGCTGAATTTTTAGCATCATTACTCCAGTCACATGATTCTTCAGAAATCATTCTAATATTCTAATTTGCTGCTCAAAAAACATTTATTATTATTATTATGATTTTGAAAAGAGCTGAATAGAGGTTTTCAAAAAGTTCAGAAAAACAGAATTTACCTAAAATAGAAATCTTTTGTAACATTATAAATGTCTTTATCATCACTTTTTATCAATTTAAAGCATCCTTGCGAAGTAAAAATTCAAATTTCTATAATTAGAAAATTGTATAATGTTACAAAAGCTTTTTATTTCAGATAAATGCTGATCTTTAAATCATTTGGGGTTTTATTCATCAAAGAATCCTGAGAAAAAAAGTACTCAACTGTTTTAAATATTGACAATCATTTAAAAAAAATGGTTCTTAAAGCAAATCAGCATACTCAAATGATTTCTGAAAGAACATGTGACACTAAAGACTGAAGTAATGATTTTGAAAATTTAGCTTCGATCACAGGAATAAATCACATTTTAAAATATATTCAAACAGAAAGCAATCATTTTAAATAGTAAAAATATTTCACAATATTATTGCATTATTCTGTATTTTGGATCAAATAAATGCAGGCTTGGTGAGCAGAAGAGACTTCTTTAAAAAACATTAAAATGCTACTGTTCAAAAACGTTTGACTGGTAAATAAATAAATAAATAAAATAAAGCTAATTCAGAATATTAATAAAGTTAATGTGTGGCACCCAAAAATAAGAGCAACAATACAGAAAAGCATGCATTATTTTGCATGGATTGCTTGGCAAGAGCAACCTTTGGCATGGGTTTCCCCCTCTGCTCTTTAAAATAATTCAGTTATGAGGGGACCGCCAGTGTCCTTTGGGGCCAACGCTTTGATCTCTTCCTGGTTTTCCCCCTTGTTTGGTCAAAAACCCAGAGGCACACCACAAAGGTGCGAGTGTAATAATTGGCTGCAAGCAGTCTAGATTCAAAGCAGCTGTCCAGACTACATGAGGGAGCAGTTCTGGCAGAAATAAACGAATGCTTCATTAAACCACAAGAAAGAACAATCTGGAATGTCTTAGTTTTATCAGCAGAGCGGGGATTAAAGTTGATTTATGTCATGCCACAAAGTGCAATTGCAGGAAGGCCAAAAACAAAAGGTACTGACCGTGCAAACAAGCCCATTTTCATAAACTGACTGTAAATAAGCCAAGAACCATTTGCTTGTTTTTTTGTAAGAGCCATTTGGGATGAGGCATTCAACATGATGAATGAAGCACAGATTAAAACGACTGTTCCTCTCGTGATTTAAACAGGATTTGAGATTATGCGCCGTGTTTGTATGACAACACGGATTTGCGTTGTAATCTGAAGTGCGACAGAAGTCACCTCCTATCTAAATAGTCCTGTCTGACTCATACATCTTGAACGTAAACCGTGATCACCACAATGGTCCCGCTGTCAGAATCAGAAAAGGCCAGCAAACAGAGCAACCGTAGTTTACATAAGCAGTAAATCTGCAGGGTGGGCCTCTGTAATGCCAGCTTTTCCTTGTTTTTTTTTTTTCTCTCTCCATGTGCTGTCCGTTGGAATGGCTGCATCTGTGCGGCGACAAAAACCCCTGTGTTCGAGCACTTGGCACATGTGGCCCTACCGACACACGCTCAAACCCCACACGCGTGCTTGCGCATGCTCTGGAAAGACTGACGAAGCCGTGGTCTGGGTGGAGTGCGGCAGGGTTATGGGGTGATGTTGGGAAGCTCTTCCTCAGTGGGTGGGGTCACTGTCCACTCTGCGTTCTCAAGCTTATGCCAGCCAGAGCAGTGTCCCGCACCAGGAAACGCTCTGCTGGGGGTTTGGCCATCTGTGCCTGGCCTAGCGCATCAGCTTGGCCGACTGCCGTACACCTCTCACATCGCCGGTTATGCCCTGATCTACAGCTACAACGCCTGCCATACATCAACAGCTCGAGTGGGCGGTGACGCCATGTTAGATTTGTGCTTGTGTTATGTCTAATGAAACTACAAGTGAAGCATCACAGCTACAAATTATGCAAACAATATGAGAGGTTCACAGTCACTAAACTACGACGGTGTTTATGTGCCACATAAAAAAAAACCCTAATATTTTCGATTTTATTCTTGAAACATTAAGACTTCGTTCTCAAAACATTTACATTTTATTCTCTGAACATTCCGACTTTATTCTCTGGACATTTTGACCTTTTTCTCGGAACATTTCAACCTTATACTCAGGACGTTTCGACTTTATTCTCGGGAAATTCCGACTTTATTCTCGGGACATTTCGACTTTATTCTTGGGACATTCCGACTTTATTCTCGGGACATTTCGACTTTATTCTCAGGATATTCCGACTTTATTCTTGAAACATACCGACTTTATTTTCAAAACATTCCGACTTTATTTTTAAAACATTTCAACTTTATTCTTGTAATTTCAACTTTATTTTCAAAATATTTTGACTTTGTTATAGAAACAGTTTGATTTTATTCTTAAAACATTTTTTGCAAATAATGCAAAAAAAATCTGAGAGCTTCACAGTCACTAAACTACCACGATGTTTAAGTGCCACATAAAAAAAAAAAAATCTAAATATTTTCGACTTTATTCTTGAAATATTTAGATTTTATTCTTGAAACATTAAGACTTTATTCTCAAAACATTTACATTTTATTCTCGAAATGCTTAGATTTTATTCTCAAAACATTTCAACCTTATTCTCGGAACGTTCCGACTTTATTCTCGGGATGATCCGTATTTATTCTCTGGAAATTCCAATTTATTCTCGGGACATTTCCGACTTTATTCTCGGGATGTTCCGACTTTATTCTCGGGACATTTCCGACATTTTTGCTATCTCGACTTTATTCTCGGGACATTTCGACCTTATTTTCAATATATTTTGATGTCATTCTTGTAATTTCAACTTTATTTAAAAAAATATTTAGACTTTGTTTTAGAAACAATTAGATTTTATTATTGAAACATTTTAAGTTCATTCTTAAAACCTTTTGACTTTATTCTCATAATTTTTTTAACTTTGTTCTCGAAATATTTTAAATTTATTCCTGAAACATTTCAACTTTATCCTCGAAACATTTCGACTTTATTCTCGAAAAATTTTGACCTTTATTCTCATAATATTATGACTTTAATCTCGTAATTTTAACATGGCACTAAAACGTTGTCATACTAAACAAATCCAACCGCTGCCTGAAGTGTACAGACTTAGGTCAAACGCTTATCAGCCAAACTTATCAGCTGTCATGATAATCTCTTGTATAGAGAAGCAATTGTTGAAATAAGATGTTATTTTTGTTTTCTTGTAGCTTCATATAATTGAACCACTGATATTACATAGACTCTTTTAACAAAACTACTTTTTTGGGCCTTGAATGTGGCAGTTGCTTTGCTGTCTATGTAGGGTCAGAAAGCACTTGGACTTCATCAAAAATATCTTAATTTGTGTTCGGAAGATGAATGAAAGTCTTACAGGTTTGGTGCAACATGAGGTCTCAGTAATTCATGACAGAATTCCATTTTTGGGTGAACTATCTCTAAGTAAAATAAAAAAAATGAGCCAAGTAAAGTGCACCCCTTCTTCCTTTTTAATCCCTTACCAGGAGAGAAGGAAGCCAGAAGGGGGCTGTGAAAAGTTTGTCTTTACTGCTATTTGGCAGAAATCCCTCAGACAACAAGCTCTCACTCTCTCTTTCCAAACACGCTGGGAGGCAGAGCCTTGTTGAATTGGCGTTAATCAGAGTTTTCCTCCTCATGTCCATGTGATATTCTCACAAGACTCAGTTTGTGTAATTTTCCCACATATATCCCCCACTAATGCTATTTTTTCTGCTAGTCTTGCATTTCAATTTCTATTTAGAAAACACAACAAACAGCTATCTTTAGAGTGAAAATATTTTCTGGAATACTGTGTATTCACAAAATCTGGCAAAGATTACAAAACACACCAGCAGAGACACATGGATTCTGGGTTTTCTTGAACACAAAACAACAAGCTTTTTTTCTTAGAGGGAAGACCACAGTCATCGTTTGCACATACTCAGTGTGCATTCTGTTCTCAGTCTTCACTTGACACCAGAAAGCACATTTCTGAAGATCTGGAGTGTCTGTCTAAAAATAAGCGACTGGACGGCCTGACCTCAACGTGGTGCTGCTGGACAATGCAAGCATTCAGCTGAACACACACCTCCATTCCTGTCCACACCTCTCTCTCTCTCTCTCTCAACCTCACCCTCGTAAAGGCATTCATATGTGACAAGGATAACACTTTTCATGGAACCTCATGACAAATCTTATATAATATGGGAAAATATTTTCTATGAAGGGGAAGCAGAAGAACAGAACAGGTTCCTTTTAGTAAATCAAAACCATACAGGCCAATAAATTCTCAACTGAGCGCTCAAAATATCAAGTTTTTTGTGCTTATATGTGATGTAAAAAACCTAGTGAAGCTTTAGGCTTCCAGGTAAAGCACGATATTACCGTCTTACTGAAAATAGTTCTGATAACTCGGCTAACGTATCCAGCAATATTGTTTTGCTACGTGTTTACAGTTTAGCAGTTAAACTTTAGCTGTGAGCATGATTCACTTGCACAAGTGTTAAACAAAATGTTTTTATGTCGTTATTTTAAGAACGGATTGGAGCACTATATTATTGTTTTATGTGAAGTTGCATGCTTTGTCAATCAACCTATTTGCTACTCAAAACTAGCCAAATCACGTTTCAAGGGGGGTCCCACATTTCAGGGTGTAAAATGCTTTTTGTCTGGGTTCCCCTGGTAAATTTGCATTGCGGGGGCTAAATATGACGTTATTGGGGTCGCTTCAACCCGCGGTGATCAAAAACAACTGCAGACATGGCAACAAAGATGGTAACGCTCGTGAACTTGCTCAAGTACTGCTCTCTGTGCCAATCACAACAGGCTTGGCCAGCTGACCAATCAGAGCAGAGAAGGCTTATGGAAGGGAAGGTTTTAAAGACATTACGCTCAGAATGAACCATTTTGAAATAATTGACAAATGACTATGTATAAATGTATATTTTGAGAAAATTACAACGTTTTCTGACCTTAGATGCATTTAAATCTGTTGTAGGGGAGCTGGAGTGAAGGTGGAGTGCTGAAAAACTGGAAAAATTAATCGTCTGTGACAGCACTAGTTAAAATACAATAAAAATACTAAACTGATTACTGGAAACTACAGAATGTACTCACCAGGGCAAAACGATTAGTCACGATTAATCGATTCAAGTTTACTTTTGCATACTATATATTAATATTAGTGGTGGGCCGTTATCGGCGTTAACGTGCTGCGTTAACGTGAGACTCTTATCGGGCGATAAAAAAATATTGCCGTTAATCTATTCTCAAAGTTGGGTTGGGAGCTGGGTCTATCCTACGCAAGCTATGATGACTTTCACCTTGATATTTTAGCACGGATGTATACCTAGCCAAGTCGAACCTGTGTAGGGGGCGAGAACGAGTCTTCGAACCTGTGTGAATGCCTACTGTGAAATTACCACATCAAACGAGACGTGCTAACAGCTATGAAGCCGCCGGGTTTGCTTCGGGGCAGGGGCGTTGCTAGACACTTTTTTACTGGGGCACGTGCCCCAGTGAAAATCTGCTGTGCCCCAGTAAAATCTCAAATTTGAGTTATAATTTACTTTGATAATCCCGAAATAAAGACATAAAACTATATGCAACAACTGAATTGACGCTTCTAAAGGCAACGCAGTTTAACCGAAGACTATGCACGCAGATATCCATGCCCGTGGGCGTCTGTGTATTTAACTGCAACGCGCACGTCGCGCAGCCTTTTACGCAGAAGTACATGCAGTGTAGGAATAGTTGGTTACACAAGTTTGTATAGTTAATTGTGTTGTAAATGCAATTGTCAAGCAGTTTGTGATGCATTTTGGAAACAGGAGATGAGCCCCTGGTCTAATGCGCCACCTGGCTTGAGAAACCCGTTCTCAAAGACTTACTTTTAGTCATTATTTGGGTAGCACACATATTCTGAATGCCTTCGGCAGAATTCAAATTAGCCATTTTAATCTAGATTAATTCCAAGATTACAGTGAGATTAATCTAGATTAAAAAAAATTAATCTATGCCCACCACTAATTAATACACACACATATGTATATACTTTTTAAAATATTTATATGTATTTGCATGTAACTTGTATATAATAAATATTATATACAAATATACATTTTCATCTAACATTTCTCCTTAATATACTGTATACATACATGTATGTGTTTGTATTTATATATATACGTAATAAATATACAGGTCAATGGCTTGACCAAAAAAAAGGGTTAAATTTTCAAAATAAATATGCATAATAATTGCATACATTCTCTTTTTTGTGGACCGAGTCTAAATTTTCTGGTTTTAATTCATTTTGAGATAATATTTGGAGGATGCTCGCAAAAATGTGGTGTAACCGTAAAAACGTAGTACCAAATAATTTATCTTGTTTAAAAAAGGTGAAATTCTCAAAACACCAGATCAACTGGTTTGGCATAATCTTACATTAGTACTAAATAAAAGTAAATGGAGCACTAATGTTCTGAATAGTATAAATAATTTTGGGAATTATGTGAGTCCAGTCAAATTCCTGAAGTGTCAATGTTGTGTAACCACCATTCAAGGAGCCATTTTGTTAATATTTTGCAAGAGGATCATGTGACAGGAAATTATATCACAGAGAAGCACCTCTGGTGATACTAACTGCTGCATGCAAAGGTTAGTAACTCTCTTACACAGTATGCACACATAGTATGCAAACAAACTTTTATTTTCAATCGATTAATTGCAACTAATCGTTTTGCAGCTCTACTACACACAATACATTTTTGCATTTTCTTTTCATTAGCATATCCTCCCACGTGCCACCATTTGAAAGACTAAGTGTTCATATTCATGCAGTGGAAAAAAAAAAAGTCTATCCTCTGAGTTTCCACACAGTCCTTTTCCAACTACCTGAAATGTCAGCGTCACTCTAAACGTCATTTGTGCCTTATGCAAACATATTGAACAGAGAGCACCGCAGCTGCCTGGTCCTTTTAATGAATGACTGATGTTTTCCTGGGTATTTGTCTGAGAACTTTCTGTTTTCTGTCATCCCCTGCCTCTTGTTTTCTCCGTGACTCACTCGCTCTTCACCCCAAAGGACACTGCTACTGATCTGTAAACCACAGAAAGACATTTCTTCCTGGATGCCCGCTTCAAAAGGCCAGAGGACCATCGGGAAACAATTACAATTGTTGTTTACAAGGGGGACACTGACTGTGGGAACAGTCCCCCGAGGAGGATGAGGAAACAAGAGATGCAGAAACCTCAGCAGACGGGCCTGATTCTGTGTGCTGAAATAATGCTTTTATTAAAATACTTCCGAATTGCAAATTTCAAAGGATGACAGGGTTAGGCTGGCAACTTGGAAACAGCAGGCCTTCAATGTAATGAATGCATGCAAACATAAAAATCACACATGCATATGTGCACATTCATGTGTGGGACTGTTCACACCATTATGCAATACAAGCCTGTCCTATCTGTGTCTCTGCAGCCCCCACATCTCCACTGAGGCGAGAGACAGCGTCCTTCTGCTTTCCTCTTCTCTACAGCATTATGGTTTTGGCCATATCTCCTTGGCAGTGTCCTTTAAAAATATCATGTTTCTAAGCAGCCAAACAAAATTAAAAAAGCATAAGATAGAATCTCTTTCTTGGCAAGATAGGTTGCATACTGTCACGCTAATGGTAACCTGCATGGCCTGCGAGGGCTTTCTTCATTAGATGAATGGCCGCTCTATTGATTTCATTCTGACTGGCTTGAAAAACAAAAGTGCAAATCATCTCAAGCTAAAATGTAAATTGATTCGCAGATAAGTGGATGCATATTAAAGTAGGCTCGACAGACTTTTACTGCTAAAGCCACTTGGTTATATCGAGCCGGCTAACTGTTAAAAATAAGCGAGGTGGCGTTCAAACTTATTCACACTGATTTCCAACTCAGTATGAGGACAAAAGGACCTGGAGCTTGCTGGACGGTCCTCAGCTTAGGGCTGGGCGGTATACCTTTTCATACCGAATACCGGTGTTTTTTTTTTTAAATGATATTCATTTTTCAGATACCCTAATACCGGTGAGTGTGTGCGTACAAAGCGCTGGGAACACGTATGTTGACGCAAACAGAAACCGCAGCTTGCACGTGCTTGTCTGAAGCAACACATCTGAGGTGTGGACGTATTTCAGTATATCTGAGAAAGACCCAGGGTTAGCGATTTGCAAAATTTGTAATGCCGAAATTTCAAGAGGGGGTGTGTCTGCAGTGATGAGAGCAGAGATCGGCGCATTGCGCGCAGACAGATGTAGCTTTCAGTGAGAGAAAAACAATGGCTTTACGTTGGTGTTACGTCGCAATATTTTAAAGATATGTCTTTTCTATATACCGTATTTTTATTAATATTTATGTTTTAAAGCCAATGGATATCACACAAGCAACGTGAAAACTGATCAATATGTTAAAGTGAAAGTAAAAACTGACTTTCAGCATCTGATGTGCATTCTTTCAGACAATGAGAGACGATTATACTTCATATGCTGATATTAATTTAGTCCCTTAATATTTTTCTTGTGCCCCGAACATGGTGGGGAAAAAAATAAAAAAGAAACGTATTTTGTGTAAGGTTTGTTTTTGAAAGTATTAAATAAAGCTCTTAATTTTCATTGATGACTGCAGTGTTATTAGGGGGTTATGAAAGTCATTATTATGATTTCAGGTGGTCTAAAATGTGGGGACTGAAAGACAAGAATTGCGATGAAACTTCAAAAGGCTATCCATTGAATAAATATGAGCGCTGCACGTTTCAAAATCATTTGTTGCGCTACTTTGTATACTACCATTCTGACAGCGCCTCCTGCTGGAAGAGAAACGCGTAGACTTGTAAATGTGAACTTGTGAAGAATGCACAATAAAGTGTTGTGTATTTTGACTGCAAATCATGAATTCTGATTTCTTCACCTCATTACAATTATGAGTGCCACTGTCACTTCTTTGTGAACAGCAGCATTTTGTGAGACCGATCAAACCTGGGTTAATACTAGTCCGGTCAATGTAAGCCAATGTACTGCAGTAATTATTCTCTAATTTATTAGGAAATGTGGTTAACACCTAGTCATGCATGAACAAAAAAAAAATACCGTCATATACCGTGATACCGTATAATTTTGAAAAATACCGTGATATAAATTTTTGGTCATACCGCCCAGCTCTACCTCAGCTGGTGTCTATCTATCTTCATCCGCCCTCTGTGTTATCTCACTCTTGCACAAAGAGAACCTTCCTGGCATTTGAATGGACGGGCCGTGCCAACGCCCTCCGGGTCTGTCTGCTTCACACCGAAGTGCAATTCACCTCATCAGCTTAAAGCCTTGGGATTTCAAGCTAAGCGTGCCACATGACACCGCCTCCCCTGTAGTCATTCTGATAGCTGATGTCATTCTGCTTCTTGGCGAGGAACAAGTTAAAAAAAAATATGGGTAAAACACTGCAGTTCAAAGTTTAGAATGCTTATACAGACAGTCTGACTGAGGAAATAGTAGCCTGGTGAGTCACGTTCACGGATATCGGGCTCTCTGGATGAATCTTCCAGACACCTGCTTGTTAGGTAACAGTACTGTACTGTAGTTTTGGTCAGTAGTAAGAGTTCCTACGTCTGCAGGATACAACAATAAGAAATGCACAGTTGCCTTGAGTCAGTGAAAGTTAAACTAGTTGCTGGTGAAAGTTGTGTTCAATGATCATGTACATTCATTTTTATGTTTTCAAATATTTGGTTTTCTGAGATATAATTTACATTGTTGAAAATTCTGCTGCATCTTCAGTCTAGCTGTCACTGGGGTGGCACCTCTTCAAAAGGTATATGTTTGTACTGTTTAGGTAATAATATGTACACTTTAAGTGCTAATATATACCTTTAAGAGACCAATATGGAGACAGCTTTTGTACCTCTATTTCTAAGAGTGTTTGTTATTAAAATACTGTTACTTAGAGGCTATAGTATGAAGTTTTGTTGAAATTTTAAAAAATGACATGTGTTGACTATATGTGATAGTCTTGAAAGCGTCAACAAAAAAATTATGAAAACTGCAAACCAATCACTAATGTTATGTATCACATGCCAATGTTTCCCAGCAAAATTAGTTTATAAATTTATGGAGTCAAACTGCACTATCATGGGGTCAGTATAGGGTATCCTTTTTTTGTAAGAAATTCATGCTTTTTCAGCATTAAGGACACATTATATTGATCAAAAGTGACAGCAGATATTTATAAGCAGCACAACTGTTTTCAAAGTTAAAATTTGAGCACCAAATCAGCATATTAGAATTAATTCGGGACACTAAACACTGGAGTAATGGGTGCTGAAAATTCAGTTTAGCCATCACAGACATAAATTACATTTTAAATCTATTAAATTTATTTTATTTATTTTATACTAAATTGTAATCAAATTTCACAATATTACTGTTTGCTGTATTTTGGCCAAATAAACTAAAAGAAATTACTCCTGAAAATTCAGGTTGCCATCACAGACATAAATTACATTTTTGAATAAATCTAAATTAACTTTTATATTAAATCGTAATCAAATTTCACAGTATTACTGATTACTGTAATTTGACCAAATAAACAGAAATAAATGACTCCTGAAAATTCATGTTGGCCATCACAGATATAAATTACATTTTTAAAAATAACATTTTAATTTTATATTAAATTGTAATCAAATTTCACAATATTTGACCAAATAAACAGAAATAAGTCTGAATTTTACCTGAATTTTGAATACAGCTTTGGTGAGCCTGAGAGACCATTAAGGATTTTTTTCAGCTGCCCTAACTGTCCAGTAGTTCATATTTTACTTGCCCTCTCAACATTTTCACTTGCCACTCCACAAAATAATCTTGCAGTTAAAGCATTTGTATGTAAACTGCAGAAGTGCAAAATACACAAGATTATCACATGACACTCTCTAACACTAACTCTCTCAAAACAGCTACAACAAGGTTCACCACGTTTCATTCATTCTCCCTCTTTTGCCTTCATTCGACTACAGAATTTCACAACAGATGGATCACATAAGCTCCACTGACTTCCCACCACTGAAACAATCCCAGAAATGGAATGATTTCTTCCCTATAAACTCCAAAGTACCATAAAAACGAATGCAAATATGCATCTGCAAATGACAATTTACACTCATCAACTGGGTCTTTGTCCTGCTTGTGAAAGATTCCCACAGCAGCATGTGACACGAGTGAAAGCTCCACAGCTCCTGTCCTGCCTAAAGAAACAACACGCACATCTTGACCTCACAATCATAAATTAGCTTGTCCAGTTAATTACTCCTCATATACGAGTCTCATCGTACCGGACTAACCAACCGCAGCAAGCAGTCGCCACGGTGTGTGACTGATACAGACAGAGCGTGAAACAAAAGTGGACAATAGCTTGGGACGGGAAGCACAGAAGCTGACAGAGGAGGGATTTAACAGAGGAACAACAAAATACAAAAGAAATCAAACTAAGAAGTTGACCGATCAAGCACACAGAGTAAAAGAAAAACACAAAATTCCCACTGATTTGCAATTATTCAGCCATGCTACCCAGTGTGATGTCCTCAGTGATGTCACGTCTCATTTACAGTCTTACAGCATTCAGCTGAAACACAGTAGGAACCACTTCACCTGTGATAAACAAAAAACACAACATCATCATAACCACAACTTACCTAGATCTCCATGGTAACTGTTGTCATGGGAAGCCCGACTGGAGGCAATAGAGTCTCCATCATGGGGCCAGATTTGTCCTGTTTTCCTTACGCCCACAATGGTGGCCTCAGACACCACGACGTGCTGCTGCCGGTGCCGTTTCTGCGTCTGCGGCGTAGGGGGACTGCTGCTGTCAAACGAGTGCTGAGAATTCTGGGAGTTCTGAGAAGGTGAGCGGCTTTTCTCTCGAAGAGGGCGGCGGTAGGCTGTGGTCGGGCTGGGCGACACGTGACTGGACTGTCCCGAGGAGAAGTCTTCCTCGCTGGACGTCAGGTTCTCATTGGAGCTGCAGTCCGGTGTGTATCCGCCTCCTCCGCCTCCCACATCCTCGAAACTGCCAGGTGAGTACGACCTTCTGGGCCAGGTGAGAAGATGGTCGTCACTTCCCCCGTGGTCCCTCATGGTGACCCTACCGTCACCTACGCCACCTTCTCCAGGCATCATCCCACCGACGTAAACACTAGTGTAGGGTTGGAAATCTGTTGGCTGCCATGGTGGGGGTGGTGGCTTGGCCCCGTTTGGTCTTGCAGAGCCATAGCGAGGACTGGGCTCGCCGTCTTCATACTCGGCGTCGTATCCGCAGGTGCTTTCCGTAGAACGCCCTCTATAGACAGGCCTTGGGCGTAGATCACCTGCGACTGTTGCAAGGTTTCCGGGAAGTGAATGAAGTGATCTTTTGCGCTCCATCTGCATGGCTTGGTTCCCAAGAGAGCTAATTTTGTCTGAGACCTCACGGTCATTGACTTTTACTAGGCCCCGGTCTTGATGGAACTCGACGTTGGTGTAGAACGGTTTCTCTTGTCCTGATTTTCCATCGCTGGCCGACTGTGAGTTTGCCCGTTTGATTCTCTCAAAGTTCGAACGCAAAGCAGCTACTCCAAGCCCCATGCCTGGTTTGTCTTTAGGGGATGGATCCGAGGGCAACTCCTTGTCTGGAGGTGGATGGGGTCGGCGAGGGGAAACTCCACCCCTCTGTGTTGATGGCGAAAGCCCATCGGCCTCTGTCTGGTGCGCCTCGAATGATGACTGTAGCTCCAATCCATCACCGTGAGAGGCTGACTTCCTCGCAGGGGGTGGTCGTGGTTTCACTCTGGACTCCCCCACAGGCTGAAACCTGCTGCGCTCGGGTTGTCCGTGCTCCTGTGCATGGAGATGCTGAGAATCGGCACCAACAGCTTGCGGGTCTCCTTCTGTCATATGAGGTGGCTTCCTGAAACCCCATCTTTGTCGGTCATAGCTCTTTCGCTCCTTGGCGAGCAGGGTCTGAAGATAGATCATCCGAAAGCGCTCTTTGTTTACCTCCATTTCCAACCGTCTTATAGATGCTTTGCACTTTTCCAGTTCTTGTTCAATTCCCCCAACAGACCTCAGCTCCATCTTCGGAGGCTCAGACTCTGGAAACTGTGCTTTCCAAGCTTCAATGAAACCTACAGGCTCCACCATTGTGTTTGCTCAAACTGTATCAAATTGGTTAGAACACAGGGTCGGTCAAGTATCTCCAACTAAGCTGAATTAGTTGAAGAAACGGGAAATTGAAGAAAGTATGAAAATTCGGCAGTGCCTGTTCATAATAATGGGTATTTCGTTAATAACACTTATCACAAACGTTTACAAAACACTCCGTTCATGAATTCCCAGGAACTGTCACTAGAAGTCTTTCCGTACCAAAATTGTCGTCCAGTTGTTCAACGACAAAACGAACGTTATTGAGCATGTCGTGCGGAAACAATAAAGGCATTTTATCGCGCACCATTCCGACGAAACCACTTGCAGACAAATCTCGGTCCCCAGCACAATGACAGCATCTGTTCTCCAGAGCGCACTGGATGAACAAAATAACGTTACTCCTCAGAATGCTTTTCCATTTAAACCAGTCGCCATAAACAAATTACACGGTCCGGTCGTGTCTGTGGCGATGTACTCCAGTTCTCCTGCGTTCATAATGTGATATCGTTTTTATCACCATTATCCTCAAAACCCTTTGTGCTTACGTCTGTGAAGACTGGAAATAAAAAAATAAAAAATCACTCTCCTCGATTGGTCGTTTAGTTCCCGTTCTCTGAGATTCACTGAAGACGCTCACGATTATCCCATTTTGTCGCTGATAATTAGACTGTACAGATTTGGCGAGTCTGCTGTACGTAATGCCTCTGTATGAAAAGCCACTAGACGCGCCGCTGCTGCTGCTGCTGCTGCTGCAGGAAGGGGCGGGACTAAAAGACTTGATTGACAGCTCTCCCAGTTTGGGGTCGATTTAAAGCGACAGGCTGCTTCACCGCATAGGTCAGAGAGCTTGTAGTAAGCGTAGCGTGGTTAAAATATCAAACTTTTTACATGTGTTAGGAGGAATCCAGTCTGTTTTTGTTACAAACGAGTCGTGAAACCTTTTAAACTGCGAGGGAAGGTATACACACAATATTGAGGAATAAATATTTTTGTAATGTCCCTATTGCACTATATAGCTATTCTGTGTTTTGTTTTCAGCTGTTTTTTATATGGATACATGACAATCTAACAATATGTGCAATAACATAATCTGCAAAAATAAACCTTTCGTGTCTTTGCTTTTGTATATAACTAATTACAGGCACTATAATTATGTGCATTCTGTCATGATAGGCTTCATTTAAGCTGTTGTCAATTTAACAGATTTTGGTTACTGGTTACATAAAAGATGCAGCTGTGTTTATATGTGAAATAAGATGATGTCATTGTAATTGGACTGTATTTCAGCGCCAAATTTTGTCTCTGTCGTCTTCTAGTGTTCAATCTTAGACATTACAGCCGTAAGGACAGCTCGGGACATCTACAAAATGCATTGTTTTTGAAACCAGTCATAAGGGTATTTTTTTTTTGAAACTGAGATTTTGACTTGATCCAAAAGCTGAATAAATAAGCCTTGACGAATGGACAATATTTGTCCCATATACAACTAACTTTATTTGAAAATCTGGAATCTGAGGGTACAAAAAAATCTAAATTACCTTTAAAGTTGTCCAAATTAAGTTCTTAGCAATGCATATTACTAATAAAAAATTACGTTTTGATATACTTACGGTAGGAAATTTACAAAATATCTTCACGGAACATGATCCTAATGATTTTTGAATCGATAATTTTGACCCATACAATGTATTTTTGGCTATTGCTACAAATATACCCATGCTACTTAAGACTAGTTTTGCAGTCCAGGGTCACATATTGCGTTACTCCCTAAAAAATAAGTATTTATGTAACGTTACTTTTACGATACGTTATTACGTTCGTTTTTAGTTACTTTTTAAATCTGGGCAGGGCTTGTTTGTTTATTTTTAATAGAAAAAGTTATATTTTTGGAGGCATAAAAGTCCTTTCACACCAGAAGTGAAATGAATCAGCCTCAGGCTGAAGGGAAAGTAAATTCACGTCTGTAGAATACGATGCAAGTTAAGCACAAATGTTCATTTATGCAAAGCAATTTTTGCTTATTAGTATGGTTGAATTGGATCAGCAAAGGTCAGCAGCAAAGACATTGATTAATAAATTGGGTAATAAAATAATACACTTTTGTCAATTGAACAAATTTGTTGTTAGTGGTTACATAATAGATATGCAGCTGTGTATATGTGAAATAAGATGATGTCATTGTAATTGGACTGTATTTCAGCGCCATATTTTGTCTCTGTCGCCTTCAAGTGTTCAGTCTAGACATCACAGCCGTAAGGACAGCTCGGGACATGTATAAAATGAATTGTTTGGCATAGTTACTTTTAAAAGTAATGTATTACAATATTGCGTTACTCCCTAAAATAGTTACTTTTTATTGCGTTACTTTTAAAATCTGGGCAGGGCTTGCTTGTTTGTCTTTAGTATAAGAAGTTCTATTTTTGGCAGACATAGAAGCCCTTTTACACCAAAAGTGAAATGAATCAGCCTCAGGCTGAAAAGTAAATTCACGTCAGTACAGTAAAACACAGGAGAAGAAGGTTCAGCACAAATAAGTTTGTTAGAATGTAAAGCAATTTCTGCTTATTGTATGGTTGAATTGGATCATCAAGGTCAGCAGCAAAAACACTGGTTAATAAAATGGGATTAAATATATGCAAAATATATATATATATATTTTAACATATTAAATTATTGCCATATTCTAAGTTTGCACTTCACAGTTTTTATTGATTTTAAGCAATAGTGAATCTGTTTTTCTCCAAGTGAGATAAGTAAACGCATGTTTACATTTAGTCTAGAACTACAGAAAGCGCACACAACGCTTCTACACTTACTCACGATTTCTCTCAACCTGCGGTCAGAGGAGCTGTAAGTCAATAAATGGGATAACAAAGTAACTAGCGTTACGTATTTGTAAAAGTAACTCGTAATGCGTTACTTTAACAGTAATTAAAGTAACGCAAAGTAGTCTGATTATGTAACTCGTGTTACTTGTAATGTTACCCCCAACAGTGATGTGCATTCCATTATGACAGGCTTTATTTGTGCTATTGCCAATTTAGCAGATTTTGGTCACTGGTTACATAAAAGATTTGTAGCAGCTGTGTTTATATGTGAAATAAGATTATGTCATTGTAATTGGACTGTATTTTCCCGCCAAAACATGTCTGTCGCCTTCAAATGTTCAAGACATTAACGCCATGACACAGCTCAGAACATGCTGCCTAAATACCGCCAACAACTGTAGAATTAATGACGCTGTGTATTGTTCATTTTAGGGCCAAGAAGCACATACTGGCCGTACTGACCAATGACACTGATTCAGGTACGTATAATTCAATTTATTAAATGGCTTTTCCTAACAGATACACATAGAGAG
This sequence comes from Garra rufa, assembly GCF_049309525.1. Taxonomy (NCBI): domain Eukaryota; kingdom Metazoa; phylum Chordata; class Actinopteri; order Cypriniformes; family Cyprinidae; genus Garra; species Garra rufa. The sequence goes on from NC_133379.1 coordinate 28,052,569, forward strand.
GCACAAAGCATAAACGTCAGCATTGGTAAAATTAACTGCAGAGTTTATTTGTAAAATGATGTGTTTAATCATACCATTTAGCAGCAATGTACACAGCAGGTTGCTATATAAATATAGATCAAATTATTTGGCTAATTACAACTGAAGGCATGCATTATACTATATAATACATGTATATAAAACTATGACAATTTACACAGGAAAAAAAAAAGGCAGCAAACTCTCCTTGCATCAGCATTAGGCAATGGTGGAACATTGTCATGCAGGGTCGAAGATGATGCTGATGAAGATGCTGCTCGTTTCATTTCTCGGTCATTTATTCATTATTACTGAGTTTTTATTATTGAGTCCACTCTTACGTGTGATCTGGCAGTGCAATGGTGGCTATTTTCTCCGAACTGCACATTCAACATGCAAGTTCTGATATTGAGGCAAAATGGAGCCACTCAAAAACAGACATGCACAACACAGAAGCCTGAGGTTTCCCAACACAAGGCAGAAGCCAATAAAAACAAATCGAATGTTTTAGAATGCTAAAGTGCACTGGTAAATAAATATTTAGCATAGAAGCACGTATAACAAAGGGGGGAATAATTGTATGGTTAATTGTAATACAAAAGGCAACAAACTGCAACATAGTTCCTAACGGCAATAGTGTTTTCATTTCAATAGCGTAGTTATTTATGCCAACATCCAAGTTCAGTTCCTGAGCAAGTCAGAACACAGTGTACGGACCATTCTAAGAAAAACTAACGGTGTGTTATATAGGTGGAACAAGGAAACAATCACGCAAGTAATTTGACCAAGTCTTTACAATATATTATATATATATATAGTTCTTAAAAACAGCATATATTGCAGAGGAATATAACAGTGGAATGTACTCAAGCTGATATGGCTGTTAAGTGGGAATTTAGCATGTTACCAGGGTTGGTCCATTGTCAGAAAACTTGAGGCTTCGTGACAAAAATGTGTCGCAGTAATGTCAGTGAAGGCTGATGAGGGCATGGGACATGCATCCATTTTAGCAAGCAAGAATTAGTGTGATGCAATAGACAATTAAATGCCGGAAAGCTCCATTTCAAAAAAAGAAATTCAGGTATATGTGCTGCATGTGTACAAATATACAGGAAGCTTCTTCCCAGCTGTCAATCTTGTGCTCAGCTTTGCAACTAAATCTCTGTACATTAATGTCATTTATTCAAGTATATTTGCTCCTAAACCTTGCCGTGCTGCATTGCAGAAACAGACCAGCTAGTAAAATGAAGACACGCATTTTAATTCAAATGGTTCATGAGTGTATTTTCTTTAAAAGTAGAAAAAAAAAAGGTAGCATGAAACATTTTGGTTTTGCATTGTAAAATTCATGTTTTGAATGCAACACCTAAACCTCTGCTGGTTAAATTTTCTACTCCTTTGTCTCTGGCCTTACCCGCTAAAGGTAACATTTACATCTTTTTATCCAACCCACCCTTCCCAAAACAAAATCTCTAAATTAAGTTAATGCAAGTTCATTCAATTATAAAATACAGAGAAAACAACAACAAAAAGAACTTAAAACATTAGTTTGGGCCAAAGGAACCTTGAGTTCTGTTTATCATCAAATAGAGGCACACTTTGTGCGGTAATGTGTACAAGCGGTGTAAAGCTAAGTGGGGGGGGGGGGGGGGGCAACCAGAGAGAGTCTAATCTGACAGTCCTGAGGTAGCTGTACTCTGCCTAGTGCAGAAAAACTGGCTTTACTAATCAAAAGTGTCAGGTAATAGTGGAAACACAATGTCTACCCATAGAAATGAAAGTAATTACACACAAGAGGAAAGACGTACAGGTACAAATCATAAGTGAAAAACCACACAAAATGCATGCAGAATACAAAACATGCAGCTTTCATCTGAGGATTTGACCGTGAAGCATTCAAAACATTCAGAACATTCAGTCCCGCACTCTTTCCCATGCTGCTTTTGAAACACCATGCTTGTCCACTGGCTCTGATCGATGTTGACGCCGAAGACACAAAGGTAAACATTAGTAAACAGTTCTGTCTTGTACTCTTTCTCTCGCTCTTTTTCTACCCTACCCACTCTGCTGTTAGCAAATTGAACAATTGCATAAAATAGTGTTAAACGTCTATACACAAGTACTTAATTCTCATTCAGCCATTTAAACATGATTTGGGGCCAAAACTAAATCAAAACGTTGATACTGGTTTGAAATGAGACATGACAAATGATTAATTAAAAATGCACTAACAAAAAAGAAAACGAATGCTCACTAATACTTGAAGACTTCAGGTCTTTAAGGTCTCCTCATTCTCAATCCCCAGCGGACAGTTAAAAAAAAGGTTACATTTCTATATCGCGGTTATTTTTGTGTTAAATCCTGTCCTTCTCGTACACATTCTCTGTTTGCGGAGGCACACTTTAAACGCACAACCACACGCACAGACACACGTACACACCATCTACACACAGCTGTGCTCATTTCAGTCAAGACCAGAACATTTCAGCCAAGTTAGTGTCAGTGCTGTAGAGCCACAGCACCAGGGGGAGTGAGAGCGCCACGAAGGGCCAGGAAATGCCTTCCGTGCAGGTGCTGAACGAGCAGGCCTTGCTCTTGGGACCGTCCAGGTCTTTGGGCTTGTCCAGGTAGTTTCTGGCTGCGAACTTGAGCACTTCGTCCAGCAGGATGACGGGCAGGGAAATCTTCAACACCATAAGCCACTGGGTCACGTTCAGTGGGGTGATCTGGAAGATAATCTGTGGAGAAACACAGTGTAGAGTCACTAAACTAAGAACAGTTTCATTATAAAACAATATACATAATAACTGAACTTTTAATCATCTTCCGAACACAAATTAAGATATTTTTGATGAAATCCGACTGCTTTCTGACCATGTATAGATAGCAATGCAACTACCAGGTTCAAGGCTCAGAAAGGTGGATCATTAAAACAGTCCATGTGACAGTGGTTCAACCTTAATTTTAAGAAGCTATGAGAACACTTTTTCATTAATAAAAAAAAAATCTTAATTTGTGTTTTTAAAGGATTAGTACACTTTCAGAAAAAAAAAAAATTACAGATAATGTACTCAGCCCCTTGTCATTCAAAATGTTCATGTCTTTCTTTCTTCAGTCGTAAAGAAATTTTTTTTTTTTTTAGGAAAACATTTCAGGATTTCTCTCCATATAGTGCCCCAAAGTTTGAACTTCCAAAATGCAGTTTAAATGCAGCTTCAAAGGGCTCTAGAAGAAGGGTCTTACCTAGCGAAATGATCGGTTATTTTCAAAACGAATTGACAATTTATACACTTATTTAACCTCAAATGCTTGACTTGTCTCATCTCTGCGAAGCACATGTGTAGTCTGTGTGATCCAGGTTAATACAGTTAGGGTATGTTGAAAAACTCCCAACCATTGCTGCAGAAGTACCGACCCAGGGTTTACAAAGTGAACATACAAAGATCAACCACCCTTTAAAAAAAAGGGTAAAACAGTGATGAATCCTAACTGTATTGACCTGGATCACAATCACGGATTGTTTTGAAAATAAATCGTTTCGCTAGATAATACCCTTCTTTTGCCATTTGAAGCTGTGTTTAAACTGCATTTTGGAAGTTCAACACCACACATATCCATTATATGGAGAGAAATCCTGAAGGGTTTTCCTCAAAAAAACAACTTTTTTTTACGACTGAAGAAAGACAGACATGAACATCTTGGACAAGGGGGTGAGTACATTATCTGTAAATTGTTCTGGAAGTGAACTAATCCTTTAAGATGAACAAAGGTCTTATGGGTTTGGAATGACATGAGGGTGAGTAATTAATGAGAGCTTTCATTTTTGGGTGAACTATTCCTTTAAAAATGGGAAACAAAGACATTAAATTCTACCAAGACTGCAAATTGATCTTACCGGCAGGGGCTCCACATAAAGGATAAGGAAGTGGAGGGACATGGAGAGGCAGATGGCTCCAAGCAGCCACACGTTCTCCCAGGGAGGCATGCGAAGCAGAGACTGGTTCTCGGAAAGACTATAACAAGATAACATTGGAAAATTGAGAGATTGTTTGTATATTTATATTATTGACCACTTAAAGTGCCCCTATTATGCCATTTTGATTATTGCCTTTCATGCAATGTGTAATGTAGTGATTGTAAACGATCGGCTGAAAAATGCATGATAAATAAATTTATAGTCTCAATCCACTTTGAACACTCTCAATGAGTTGTTAGTATTTTGAATCCCACTTCCGTGAAGGACATGCGTCAAGGGGTATCACATTTGGTGATATTAAATGTTAAATGCATATTTTGATTAAACAAAACCTTTGTTTGATGTTGCATGCATGTAAATCTATTGTAGGAGACTTCCAAAGTAATATTAAGAACCTTAAAAATGGCATAATAGGGGCACAAGCCATTAACACCTGGTATTAAAACCCATTTCAGCTGATATGATCATAATTGGATGGGGCTGAATACAAGTGTAAGTACTGTCCATTATAAATGACACTTGATCACTTGATTTTTTTTTATTTATTTTTTTTATTTTTTTTTTTTAAGTAAAACTGTCAGTTATTATCCTTAATTAAATTATTTGATACAGTCACGCATCTCATAACTACAGAAGCCCTGATATATATTTAGAATTGTTATAGTCGCAATTGCTAAATATAAACTTTGAGGGAAAAAAAAGAGAGAATTGCGAGTTTATATCTCGCATTTGTAAGAAAAAAAGAGTCAAAATTGCGACTATTTCTTGCATTTGCAACTTTCTCAGAATTGTGACTGTTTCTCAGAAATGTGACTTTCTTTCTCAGAAATGCGACTATTTCTCAGGAATGCAACTTTCTCTGGAATGCATCTTTTTTCCTCGGGAATGCGACTTCTCAGAATTGCGAATATTTCTCAGAATTGCGACTTTCTCTGGAATGCATCTTTTTTTAATCGGGAATGCGATTTCTCAGAATTGCGAATATTTCTCAGAATTGCGACTATTTCTCAGGAATGCAACTTTCTCTGGAATGCATCTTTTTTCCTCTGGAATGCGACTTCTCAGAATTGCGAATATTTCTCAGAATTGCGACTTTCTCTGTCAGAATTGCGACTTTATTTATCAGAATTGCGACTATTTCTCAGAAATGTAACTGTCTCGCAGTTGTGACTTCAAAACAAGCAATTGGAAGTTTATATCTCACAATTATGAGAAAAAGTCAGAAATGCAAGTTTATATCAAGCAATTCTAAGAAAAAAGTCAGAAATGCAAGTTTGTATCAAGCAATTCTGAGAAAAAAAGTCAGAAATGCAAGTTTCTATCAAGCAATTCTGAGAAAAAAAGTCAGAATTGTGAGATAAAAAGTCACAATTACCTACAATTTTTATGTTTTTATTTATGGTGGAAACAGGCTTCCATACATAACAGAATATTTCCAAATTACAACACAAAAAAAAAAAAACATTTTCTGTAAAGCTGCTTTAAATCAATACATCCCTTTAAATTCTGACCACATTGTTACAAAAGCCTTACTAGTCATCAGATGAATCTTAAAGGAGTAGTTCACTTTTAGAACAACAATTTACAGATAATTTACTCACCCCCTTGTGATCCAAGATGTTTATGTCGTCAAGAAATTATGTTTTTTGAGATAAACATTTCTGGAAATTTCTCCATATAATGGATTTAAATGGTGCCCTGATTTTTGAACCTTCAAAATGCAGTTTAAATGCGGCTTCAAAGGGCTGTAAACGATCCCAGCCGACGAAGAAGAGTCTTGTCTACCGAAACGTTCGGTCATTTTCTTAGAAAAATATATTTTTATATACCTTTTAAGCACTGAAACTCTTCTAGCACTAGGGCTAATGCGCGTTCGCGTCTATACGTTCTACGTAATCACGTCGAAAGGTCACACGTGACGTATGCGAAACCCAGTGTTTACTAGCTTGGAGACGAAGGACCGTTCCAGAGTTATTGCGTGTGGAATGACACAAATTTAATTTGGTCCAGTCGTGACAGCACTGAGCATTAGCCTTAGTGCTAGACGAGTTTCAGTGCTTAAAAGGTATATAAAAATTAGGGCCGGGACTTTAACGCGTTAATTTAGATTAATTAATTACACAAAAATAACGCGTTAAATTTTTTTAACGCATTTTAATCGCACTAAGTTTTGCACCGCGGAACGTTTCTCACTGGATGAGATTAGGCGGACCTATTATACTGGAGCACAAACTAGCGTTCAGACAAGCCAAAGACATCCGTCCTAAATAGTATTGTATGTCCCAAATCGTAGTATGTTTAAAAAGTATTCCAAAGATTCCCGGATGGTCTACTACTTAACGATCAATGCACACTTTTAACTGCTAATATTGCCCGCAACACACTGCGCCGTGAACGAGGATTCAATTAGAACTACAAACACGCATAAAAAGTGTTAAAAAACTACAAACATGGAGGATATACGCGACCAACGGACAGGTAGAGAAAGGGGTTTGAGTGATAAATAATCAGTGTGTAAACTATTTTTTAAATGTTATCCGCATTATATTCCATGTGCAGCAACTTTTATAATGATAGGTTTGGTCATTAACGTTTAAATGCATAATTAAGCAAACACAAGAGCAGAGTTCTCGGAATGAAAGACTCGTTAAAGAACGTGCCTCTTGCTACATTTAATGGCAATATTGTACTGGTCTGGTGGACTTGGTTGAACAAAAATAAGCAATATTTTGTTGCTTAAGCTTATGTATTCAGTCATTATTCAATGGTATACTAAAAATCCATGTAAAATTCTTAATTCTCACTGTTCTCAGGTCAAATATTTACATGCGATTAAAATGCAATTAATTTCGATTAATTAATTACAAAGCCTCTAATTAATTAGATTAAATATTTTAATCGAGTCCCGGCCCTAATAAAAATATATTTTTCAGAGAAAATGACCGAACGTTTCGGTAGACAAGACTCTTCTTCGTCGGCTGGGATCGTTTACAGCCCTTTGAAGCCGCATTTAAACTACATTTAAACTGCATTTTGAAGGTTCAAAAATCGGGGCACCATTTAAGTCCATTATATGGAGAAATTTCCAGAAATGTTTATCTCAAAAAACTATTTCTTGACGACTGAAGAAAAAAAGACAAACATCTTGGATCACAAGGGGGTGAGTAAATTATCTGTAAATTGTTGTTCTGAAAGTGAACTACTCCTTTAATAGTACATGAAAATGGGGCATTTTAGGGTTGTTCCCTTATTGCAACAGATGTCCGATACTGACCTGTTGAGGGCGTTGCACATCTCAATAGTGACTAGCACAGACAGCGCCATGGTCATGGGATAGGGAGACTCAAACACCTCACAATTCAGGCCCTCAAACTCAGGGTTGTCTGGTGCACATTGAAGGAAGTGGCTCTAAAAAAGTGACACAGGTGAAGTGAAACATTAGAATGCATTGATTTAAAAAAACATTGTGTATTCAAATGCAAGGGGAGTTTCTAACCAGTTGATAGAGGTTGATTCTGGGTCCATCTTCAGCAGCAATAAACCACCATGCAGCAGCTCCTACAGTACCAGCACCCACATAACCTATAGGGTGACATGGAGAACAATGTGTCAAATCTCACTTTCCTTTATCCACCCCTCCAAAAAAAGAAAATAAATAAAAACAAATACTCACAGCCAATGGCCAGGTATCTGAAGAAGAGCCATCCAGAGATGAGGGGTTCTCTGGCATTACGAGGGGGTTTGCTCATGATGTCCAGGTCAGGTGGGTTGAAGCCCAGTGCGGTGGCAGGCAGACCGTCGGTCACCAGATTCACCCACAAAAGCTGAACTGGAATCAGAGCTTCGGGGAAGCCCAGAGCCGCCGTTAAGAAAATACTGGCAGAGAGAATGCACATTTTGAGTTATGCGATTAGTTAACAACTGGAAGAATGTCAAAAAGACCTTGGCAGAGATCTGAGTCTGCTCAAGGCATAAATTTCACTGTGTTGTCATTTATATAGTATCGCTTTTAGAATGGAGACTAAATTGTGCCATTCTGGCACATAGAATGAATTATAAACCTTCATGCTTCTTAGAACAGAATTGATCTGAAATAGAAATCTTTTGTAACATTATAAATGCCTTTATCATCACCTTTGATCAAGTAAAAGTATTCATTTCTATAATTTCTTTCCCAAAAAAAGAAAAACAATTATACTGACTGCAAGCTTTTGAATGGTATAGTGTATAATGTTACAAAAGCTTTTTATTTCAGAGAAATGCTGATCTTTGGATATTTCTATTCATCAAAGAATCCTGTAAAAATGTACTCGAATGTTTTAAATATTGATAATAATAATAATAATAATAGTTTCTTGAACAGCAAATCAGCATATTAGAATGATTTCTGAAAGATTATGTGACACTGATCACTGAAGTAATGTACTTAAGTAAATTTAGTTTTGGTCACATGTATAAATTACATTTTAAAATATATTCAAATAGAAAGCAGTCATTTTAAGAAGTAAAAATATTTTAAAATGTTACTGTTTTTGCTGTACTTTGGATTAAATAAATACAGGCTTGGTAAGCAGAAGAGACTTCTTTAACAAAACAAAAAAATCTTTTGACTGGTAGTGTATATATTAAATACTTTAATATTTCAGTACTTCATTACACAATTATTACAGTTTGTACTGTATTTTCAAATAAATACAGCCTTGCTGTGCATACACTCCTTTCAAAAGCATTTATAAAAGTCTTACCTCATGATTTTTAACAATAGTATAAATACATCAGATTACGTGTACAAGTACAATAAACTAAAAGACCAATTTTAAATGAGAGTCAAAAGTTTAGTGTGGACATGCTAATAAAAATCCAGAATGGATTCCTAAAATGTTAGCAAAAGGTTAAGATCCTTACCAGACCACCTCGCCGACATTTGAGGAGATGAGGTAGCGGATGAATTGTTTCATGTTGTTGTAAATGGCTCGACCCTCTTCCACAGCGGCCACAATGGTGGAAAAGTTATCATCAGCAAGGACCATCTCAGAGGCAGTCTTAGCTACGGCTGTGCCTGACCCCATAGCAATGCCAATTTCAGCTTTTTTCAGAGCAGGTGCATCATTCACACCATCTCCAGTCTGCGGAAATGAACACAGGATGACAAATCAGTTGAGAGGAAAATGATTCTAACAATATAAAACATCTAGACTAGAAATCCTTACATCTTTAGCCACAGTAGACTTTTAGTAGACTTTTTAATCTCACAATTCTGACTTTTTTTCCCTTGCAACTGCGAGTTTAATAATTCTGTTAACTCTGATTTTTTTGAGATTGTGAGATATAAACTCAATTTTGAGAACATAAAATTGGACTTTATAACTCAAAATTGTTTTTATATCTCAATTCTGAGGAAAAAAGTCAGAATTGAGAGAAAGTCAAAATTGCAACTTTTCTCAGAACTTAGTTTATATCTCCCAATTGAAAGAAAACTCTCAATAGCGAGTTACCTTGAAATTCTCAAAATTGCGAGTTTCTCTCTCACACTTGTGACTTTGTAACTCGAAGGTGCAAGTTTATGTCTCAATTCAAGTCAGAATTGGGAGGAAAACAAGGCAAGATTGCATCTTTTCTCAGAACTGCGAGTTTATATCTCCCAATTCTGACTATTTCTTGCAATTGTTAGTTTATATTTACAATTCTGAGAAAAAAGTCAGAATTGCAAGTTATAAAGTCAGAATTGTGAGATATAAACTCAATTTTGAGAACATATCAGTCTTTTTCCCCCTAGAAATCGGACTTTAGAACTCGAAATTGTGAGTTTATATCTAAATTCTGAGAAAAAAAAAAGTCAAACTCGTGAATAAAAGTCAGAATTGCAAGTTATAAAGTCAGAATTGAGACAAACTCTCAATTCTAAGAAAAAAAAGTCAGAATTGCAAGATATAAACTCACAATTCTGCCCTTTTTCTCAGTTATCTTGCAATTCTGACTTTAATTCTTAGAATTGCGAGTTTATCTCTCACAATTCTGACTGAGAAAAAAGTCAGAATTAAGAGAAAAAAGTCAATTAAAACAGTCAAAAAAATCTCAGAACTGTGTGAGTTTATATCTCCAAATTCTGACCATTACTCACAATTGTAAGTTTATATTTACAATTCTGAGAAAAAGGGTCAGAATTTCAGGTTTGTATTATGCAAATCTGAGAAAAAGTCAGAATTGAGAAAAAAAGCTGCAGTAACATTTCATTTTTTTTATTCAGTGGCGGAACCAGGCTTCAATAGTTTTAAAAATTCATAATAATAAATAAATGTTTTTTTAAGCATCATGTCAGCATATTAGAATGATTTCTGAAGAATCATGTGACACTCAAGACTGGAGTAATGGAGGCTTAAAATGTAGCTTTTCCATCACAGAAATAAATTTAATTTTAAAATGTATTCAAATAGACAACATCTATTTTTAACTGTAATATTTACTGTCCTTTTATCAAACAAATGCAGCTTTGGTGAGCACAAGACATTTTTAAATCAAACCAAACCCAAATTTTTAAAAGGAAGTGCATATGAAATCATTTAACAAGAATGTGTCACATTTGCACTGGATTCTTGTTTACCATGGCAGTGATCTCATCATACGACTGCAGAAACTCCACGATCTTGGATTTATGAGATGGCTCGACACGGGCAAAGCAGCGGGCGGTGAGCACAGCCTCGCGCTGTGCGGCAGCAGACAGATCGTCAAACTCTCGGCCAGTGTAGGCCATGCGTGACACATCGTCTTCCTCGCCAAAGATGCCAATGCGCCTGCAGATGGCGACAGCCGTACCCTTGTTGTCACCAGTGATCATGATGACTCGGATGCCCGCTTGACGACAAAGTTTGATGGAAGCTGCCACCTCAGCTCTGGGCGGATCCAGCATGCCCACACACCCCACAAAGGTCAGGTCAGTCTAATGGAAAAACAGCAATAGATTGTTAATAAATAAATACTTATAATTATTACTTATCTATGCAATAGCAGAAACACCCTACTCACCTCATACTCAATGAATCTGTTTGAGTCCTCGAGTGCCATGCTCTCTTTACTCAATGGGTTGTCTCGGGTGGCCAGAGCCAAACAGCGCAGTGTGTCACGTCCTGTGCCGTACTCCCGGATCACAGACAAGATCTTCTCTTTTATGCCTGCTGTCAGTGGAACCTTATCCCCACCTACACGGATGTGCGTGCATCTGTCAATCACTCCCTCTGGAGCACCCTGCACCCAGAAAAAAATGAGTTTAAGGTGTTGTACCACAACACATTTCAAATATAAAGCAGACCTGTGAAGTGTGATGTTACCTTAACAAACATCTTGCCAATGGAGGAGCGAGCTTTGTTGGGAGTGCAATAGACTGACATGGACTTCCTGTCTCGGGAGAACTCCAGAGTGAATTCCTTCTTCATCAGTTGCTTGATGACCTGAAATCAAGATAGAGAGAATCCAAAAAAATTACGTAGATATGAGAGCTGCTATTACATCAAACACCAGAAACCATTTTGGAAATTAACGTGGGCTTCCACAACCGCACAACCAACTCAAAACCTGTGGTTGGAAAACTTACCGAGTTGCAAGCATTCGCCCTCTCAACCTTGGAAAGGCCCTTCAGCTGTGTGTCAAACACGTTCATTTTCTCAACCAGGCATGTGAGGGCGGTTTCTGTGGCTTCACCCACCTTCTCAAACACACCTTTGGTCTGACATAGAAAGACACTCTTTAGAAACATTTCAAAAATGCAGTTTAATAATTACATGCAAGCACTAGGGATACACTGCTATTAATATTATACAAATTCTATTAAAACCATATATTCTATTAATTCAATAAATAGATTCTATAACAATTTTTAAAAATGTACATAAACTCTAGAAAACTTCAAAAACGCTGTTTTATAATTACGTGCAAGCATGAGGGATACACTCGTATTAAAATTATAAATTCTATTAAAACATTTAATTCTATTAATTCAATAAAACTATATAAAAATATCTTAAATGCATATAAAAAAAACTCTTTGGAAAATTTTTAAAATGCCGTTTTATAAATTACATGCAAACAATAGGGATACACTGCTATTAATATTTTTAGTATAGCATTTTATTTTTTATATTTTTAATATTTTTAATATTATATTAGTATTTTTAATATTCTATTAAGACCATATATTTATTTCTATTAATAATGCAATAAAAGTATTCTTTAAAAATGTATATAAAACCGTATATTTAATTCTATTATCATTAAATTAAAAGATTATATAAAAACATCTTAAAATGTATATAATTTTTTTTTTTAAATGCTGTTTTACAATTACATGCAAACAATAGGAATACGCTGCTATTAATATTATAATTCATATGAAAACCATTCATATAAAAATTTTAAGCACATAAAAATACAATTCTAAAAACTAAATCAAGTGATCACAAGATCATAATGTACTGCATGAAAAGAAACTTTTTGTGGCTTCTATAAAACAACTAAATAGTAGATTCTAAAAATTCTAAAAAAAAACTGAAAACAAACGTATTAAAATGTTATTTTTAAGCATCTTTATTCAATCACATCCATCTGCTAGAACATACAGTTCTAGACATTAGTTCCTGCCTTCTGTGTGTGAACAGGTGTTTTACATCATAGGTGTTACTATATTGTGAATTTCAGCACAACAGGGATGCTGCATTTACCAGAACCTGTTAATTACAAACCTCATTGTAATCCAGAGACGAATCATTGCACAGAGCACAGATGCTGGCCATTTCAACCAGAGCGTCATACTGGGAGCATCGTACTGGTTTGCCCTCATGAAACCTGGAGCGAGCAAAAAAAGGATGATCAACAGATGTGTCTCATACACTGAGTTACCAGTGTGCATGTGGGGCAATAAAACTCACACTTGTCCATCAGGGGCGTATGTGGAGCCAGTAATGGTGAACTCCTTCAGAGAGCAGCTGTTTCCATTTGCCTGATCAACAATGAACATCTGCAACAACAACAAAAAAAATAACATAAAATCAATCAAGATCTCTACCAGCAGGTGGCAGAACAATCTGCTACAGAACAGGTCTGATGTTTGAAAACATCCCTACTCCACCTGACCTGGATTTACCAGCACTACAGATGTAAACACTTCATTTGACACTCACTTAAGAGTGAACCAGAGTTCAGAGGGGCTTTAAACCCCCTCCAAAATAACCGAAACATAAGCAAATGAGCATTAAGGATATTTTAAGCACAGAAGACAAACAGATCCCCCGGATTTGTCAAGAACGAATAAAAGAGATGAGAGCGAGTGGGATGGCAAAGTGGAACAGCGTTCCTGCTGTAGTCGTAAAACCCAGCGGACAACAGTCGAAAGACTGTGTGTGGGGGAGAGAGAGCGAGACAGGCATTCATCTCCAAGGCGCTGGGCACTGCTGAGAATGAAGTCATGATTAGCAAAAAAACAACTCAAACATGAAACATCTGATATAAGCTATAAGACGGTGAGAAATGGGAAAAAGTGTGATAGAAAACCAAAACCTAAACTAGTTAACACACTGATACCATGGTGTTGGCAAGTGGTTTTCAGCATGTTTCCAAAAATTTCCCTGACTTTTATTTTACCTTTACAATCATTTGTAGGGTCTTATGAATTTCACGATGTGGAAAACACGGACGGAATCACAGAATCCAGTCATAAAAATAGATTTTACTGTATAATGCAGAATGTCATAGAATTTGACAATTTGGGATGAATAGATCAAAGGTAGGTCAGTACACTTAAATTAAAACACAATATGGACTAGTGTCCAAAAATAGAATTTAAATATGAATTCTGCATGTCGCTGTGTGAATGAATGGCGCATGTGCACAATTTCGTTTACTATACATATTGAAACTTAAGTGATGCTCGCCGTGTTTTCAGCCTCTGCTGCCTCAATATACGGTGCTCGCAGAGTTACATTATGAGCATTTTACTGTTTCTTAAGAGAAAATCTATTAGTTTATCATATACAAATAAAAACTTAAAAGGTCTTCACAGCAACCCATCAAAAATCAAAATAAATGTTCGGTTTAACTTGAAGAAATTGTGACAAATAAATATTACTTAACGTAATGATAGTGCTATTACTAATAATGAACTTAAGACCTTTAAGGAATCATTTTTAACAATTTTATAAATTATTTACCAGAAAATTTAAAAAACAGCATTTCTGAAAAATGGAAATAAATTAAATACTTTGTAAAAATAAAAAATAAAAATCAATTAGAGATGTTTTTATTAATAAAATTGATTGAAAATTTAAATGGAATCCAGAAAAAAAAACTGAATTTGAGAAAAGAAACAAACAAAAAAGTATTTCATAAGGCTTTAAAAATGTAGTTTTTGATAAACTTTAATAAATTGCTGTTAAATTTTGTACATGTCTTGATTTCAATTAATTAGACATGCTATGTGTAATATTTATTTAACTCTTAAAACAAAGTCTAGAAAAATTTAAATGGAAAAAAATAACGGAATCCAGAAAAACTAAAACTGAAGAAGAAAAAAAAAAAGGAATTTTGGGAAAAAAAAAAATCAATAAAATAAAGGATTTCAATGCATTTTTTATATAGATTCGTTTTCAATTTTTTTTGTAAATATTAGTAAAAAAAGATTAATTTTTATTGCAGCATGTTTTCTTTAAAAATCAAATGTACATTGTACATATTAGCTACCCTGCTCTCAGTACTAATATCGAAAATCCATATCGGTCGACCAGTACATGTAGGCCATGTACATGTATTGTAGCAATAGACAAAATACTTTGTATAGGTCAAAATGTCAAAAAAATCATTAAGATATTAAGTAAAGATCATGTTCCATGAAGATATTTTGTACATTTCCTACCATAAATACATCAAAACTTAACTTTTGATTAGTAATATGCATTTCTAAGAACATCATTATAATTATAATTATAATTAGAATTAGAATTATTTGCATCCTCAGATTCTAGATTGTCAAATAGTTCTATTTTGTCCAAATATTGTCCAATCCTAACAAACCATACAAAGCTTATTTATTCAGCTTTCAGGATGTATAAATCTCAATTAAAAAAAAATTACCCTTATGACTGGTTTTGTGGTCCAGGGTCACATTTAAGTAATTTTTATAAGCATGCTTTAGAAAAATAAAACATCACTGGTGTCCATCTTAAGACAAAACAAAGGAACTGATGTTTTTTTTAAGATTAGTCAGTGCAATTTTCTTTCAGCTGAAACTACTCACTTAAATTTTACTCTGGGACTAGGCTTAAGCCTTGTCTGTGAAACCAGGAGATGATCTTTTAGTAACATAATGATGCCTCAGTAAGATCCAAGATTAGAGGTATCGTGCATGTCTGTAGCGGAAACAGTGCAGGAAGGCTTACGCCTTTAATACGCATACAAGTTTAATACTTAGGGTTGGGGTTAACAAGATTACATTCCTTCTTAAAAACGCAGCTAATTTTAGATACACCCTTCCCATATAGTATTATTTTAGACAGTCGAGGAAAACAGGACATTTAGGGTAAAAAGTATTCTGGTTTAGCCACATCCTGAGCATGAACAAATCAAGCGTAATATTATTTGAAAATCTCTAATAAGAATAAAAACAAGCCTAGTGCTAACTTCAACCTTTATACAGGCAGAAAGCAGACTAAAATCAGCAGCAGCACCACACATTCGGCTTGTACGCGTGTACAGTACAGCTCACTGCGAAGGCGCTGCTGTGGATCACAGACAGATCTCACACACACAAGGTCAGTTATGCAACACTACTGCAAGTAACTGACTAACTGATCAGCTCTCACAGTAAAGGTGGAGAAGAACAGAACAGATGAGGGGGACGACAAAAGTTGAGAAGTATACAGAGAACCATGTCATTGTTTGAAATGAATCCTGTTAAATAGGAAAAGGCAATCTGGGGTGGTCCGAAACAAGGTCAAGAGGACCGTAAAGATAAAACTAAATTATTAATCATGCCGCATCAAAGCTGCAGTTGAGCAGTTTTCCCACGACTTTCATTTGAAGTCATACTAGTGCTAAATCAATACCATCATGAAAGTGTCTTTTCTATTCATGAGTATTTTCAGCCAATTGTCTGTAGTAATATCGCTCTCGATTCTTGGCTGAACCAGAGCCTGCAAATTTCTAAACAATAACAGACTCGCTGTTGCCAAGGATTGAAATTATTGGCTAAACAGAATTTGTAATAGCTGAGGGTTAAGCTATCATTTCCTCTTTGATGAGCTTATAATATTCCCAGGATTCTTACCCTGCAAACGGACATCTGGTTGGTGGTCAGGGTGCCAGTTTTGTCCGAGCAGATGACTGAGGTGCACCCGAGGGTCTCCACCGAGGGCAGAGATCGTACGATGGCGTTCTTCTTGGCCATTCGACGGGTACCCAGAGCTAAACAGGTGGTGATGACGGCGGGCAGGCCTTCGGGAATGGCGGCCACAGCCAGTGCGACGGCGATCTTGAAGTAGTACACAGCCCCGCGGATCCATGATCCACCGTGAACGGGGTCGTTGAAGTGTCCGATGTTGATGATCCACACAGCAATGCAGATAAGCGAGATGACCTTAGAGAGCTGCTGGCCAAATTCGTCAAGTTTCTGCTGCAGTGGTGTGCGCTCTTGCTCTGTGGACACCATCTCGTCACGGATTTTGCCAATTTCGGTGTTCACGCCTGTGGCGACCACTACGCCCACTGCTTTGCCTGCAGCAATGTTGGTACCCTGTAAACATGAGGTCAAAGATGAGTTTTAAAGCTAGAAATTATGATCATATTTAATATAAGCAATCTAATTTCCTTTAAGAACTTCTAAAGGTTTTCTAAAAACAAAATTAGCCTTAAAGATGCACAATATATTATCAGACAATATTAAAGGTTTATTTATTTTTTGTATTTATTGGAATAAACCAATATTGTATATTTCACAGTGCATGCTAGATTACCTTTGTCATCATTTATAGTTTCTTTTTAAGATTTTATTTGGCATTTTCGCCATTATTATAGGACAAATCAGGGTTGACAGGAAGCGAAGTAGGAAAGAGAGGGGGTGGGATTGAGAAAGGTCCTCATCTGGATTTGAACTTGGGATGCCACAATTAAACAGTAATATATTAAAAGTTAAACAAACATAACATTAAGCCCCTATGAAATTATTTTGACCAAACCCTGTGTTTTCCATTCATTTTCTGTATTCTATTTTATTGTTTTATTAAATTTTAATAATCAAAATGCATCTCTGATAAACTTGTTTTTATAACACCGCAGTATGCTGCCCACAAGGCTATCAGCACCATTAATAGTTTATCTTAAAAACAATCCTAATGCAGCAACTTTGTTTAAATGTGTCATTTGTTCATTAACGTATAATTTAGTTTTTTAAAAGTTTTCATTCATTTTAAACACCGTATACATTTTAATATTAGACATTACGAGCCATAACATGAAAAATAATCATCGGCTCATCAGTTTTATTCATAATTTTAAAATCCCAAATACAAAACCTTCACATCTGTGCAAAAATAACCATTTAAAAACATTTGCTTAAATGTTATTTTAGATGTGATGTTAATATACGATTACATATATTTTAAAGGAGTCAGTCTAATTTTTTTGTGAAAGAATGTACACTTATTTAGCAAGGATGCTTCAAATTGATCAAAGGTGATGATAAAGACATTTATAATGTTATCATATTAAATAAATGCTGTTCTTCAGAACTTTCAATTCATCAAAGAAAACTGAAAATTCTACTCAGCTGTTTTCAACATAATAATAATAATAATAATAATAGATACATTTTTTGAGCAGCAAATCAAATTAGAATTATTTCTAAAGGATCATGTGACTGGAGCAATGATGCTATAAATTCTGCTTTGAAATCACAGGAATCAATTACATTTTAAAATGTATTCAAATAGAAAACAGTTATTTTAAACAGTAAAAAAAATCTAATTTTTACTATTTTGCTGTACTTTGGATTAAATAAATGCAGGCTTAAAAAGATCTCTTTAAAAGCATTAAAAATCTTACTGTTCAAAAACTTTTGACTGGTAGTGTAATTTTATTGTTCAAGAAGCAATTTTATTGTTCAAGAAGCATGTGACACTGAAAACAGGAGTAATGACGGCTGAGAATTTAGCTTGACTATTTCAGAAATGTGTGGCATTTTAAAACACATTAAAATACAAAACAGTTATTGTTCAATTGTATTTGTATTTTAAATGTAACTATATAATCAAAAACAATCTTACCAAGCCCCAAACTTTTAAATGATACTATACTTGAAGTTTTAGGGGGAAAAAAATTGTAATAATAGGTCTTCATTATCATGTACCACAACTAACAATCTGACAGCAGTCATCAGAGGTCTGACTTACAGAGAAGAGCATGTTCTTCTTGTCCTGGTTCACAGCACGAGGGTCAGGGACAGGGTCTGTATGCTTGATTACTGACACAGATTCTCCTGTAAAGATACAGATGACAAGTTAGTGAAATCTAAATTCTAGGACTACTTGTCTACCCTCTAGGCTTAGAGTAGTAGATGGATCAGGTTAGCAGTTTATCAGGCAGGTGGCCAAATCCAAGTCCTTGACAGGCATTTGCGTAATTGCTTAAAGGGTTCAGTATCAGAAGCCGGTCAGGATGGCAAAGAATCCCAACAAAAAATAGCCATGGATGGAGCAGCTAAAAGACATGGAAAAGTCGAACAGACTGTTACCAATTAAGGCAGCGATGCAAGACCTGACTTCTACAAGAGCACTTCCTTTCTGTCTTTCCCCCTAACTGGACTGCAGCGACTGAGCACAGCTGACCTCCCTTTAAAATAAGCAGCACTGAACCTTCTCAGAAAAAAGAAAAAAAGATTTTTCCACCTCATATCAACTACTGAACTGACTTTATAAGGTGGCTTACGGTTTCCTGCACCGCTGCGGAATTTATCAGAACAATACAAACTTTAACCACAGTTTTGCGATGAGATAAAATGACACTGTGGAATTATACACATACAAAAAAATAGACTAAACATCTTTGATTGTGTCGTCTCCGCTGAACAACTGAACAAATGCAGTATTATAAAAGGCTGCAAAAATTTGACCTGCGCAGAAAAATACTGACATAAGGTCACATTTTTTGATAAGTCAAAAATGGACACAAAACAACAAACACTAGATCCACTAGTGCTGTACTAGCACCACTAGCGATAACTTTAGCAATCAAATAATCGTTGATTATTCTGACTATTACTCGAGTAATTGGATAATAAAATAGACCTAAGTGAACAATAGCTTTTAAAATACTTAAAATACATATATGAAAGTAGGGCTGCGACGATTCCTCGATTCGATTTGAGTAATTAATTTTAAAAGAAATCCTTATTGCATTTTGCCCATGTCGAGTGATACAATACATCAAAATACATATATAAAAGTAGGGCTGCAATGATTCCTCAATTCAATTATTCAATGTATAAAAAAAAAAAAAAAAAAAAAACTCAGTTGCATTTTGCCCGTGTTGATTACCACTGTCACATTTTCTGTGACACAAGTCAAAAATGGTAAATCAAATAATCGGTCGATTATACTGGCAATTAATCCAGTAATCGGATAATTATCTCTTTTTTTGTGGTAATAAAAATAAACCTGAATAAACAATAACTTTTAAAATACCCAAAATAAAAGTACGGCTGCAACAATTCCTCAATTCAATTCAAGTATTCTTTAAAAACTCAATTTTGCCCGTGCCGAGTAATCAGCAAAACACCGGAATTGAAGCATTGCACATTTTAAACCCCCTTTTGAAAATAATAATAAAGAATAATGATATACAATAGTGCTAAGAATTATAGTAAATTCCAGGCATTTGTTATAATGCGTAATGTACATTAGCTCTATTGTTTATAATACATTACGTATTTTAACAGTTTTGTTCAATAAAACCATTTGATTACTTGCTTTTGATACTTTATTTGAACTAATTATTATTTCCTCATTGCTATGTTGTGCTTTTTAAGTCATTTTAAAGGCCATTGTTCACTTAGGTCTATTTTTATTACCAAAAAACAAACAAAATAAAACACTTAACTCGATTAATCGTCAGAATAGTCGTCAGATTACTCGATTACCAAAATAATCGTTAGTAACCCCTATATAAAAGCATTGAGGCAATAATAATTAGTTTAAGTTATCAAAATCAAGTAACCATATGGTTTAATTGAACAAAACACAATGTATTGAACAATGTAAAAACAACAGAACTAATGTACATTATGTATTATAACAAATGTCTGCAAAGGGCGCCAACGGCCTGACGATTGTTTTTACACGTCACACCATGAACTAATAATTGTTTAATATTCACTAAATATTTAATTAAAATCTCTATACAATCTTTAATATTTGCCAATTTCTTTACGACAGAAATTCTTGAATGTGGACATCAAAACGTTTAAACTCAGAGTGAGGTTTTAAACTTTTTTGAAATTGCGATGAACAGTTAGTATACTTAGAAAGATAACATTACTGATGTGGTGTCCTGTGTTTGGGCAGGTTTATAAACGATTTACATTACAAATCTGATTAAATGACATTCCCAGATGAATCTTAATGATAATAAACTTAACCTCACAGCAATATGCATAGATGTCTGAGATGCTCTACACATGTAAATAACAACTGTTTGTGTGGAGCAGCATTTACTGTGAACGGAGCCACTATGTACGTAACCTACACGCATGTAAATAATTAAAGCGCATATATTAAACCTGCATCGCATATATTTAATTGAATTGTAGCGGTTGTGAATTCACAATATCATTATGCTTTTAAACGGATTTATTAAGTCAAGCAGCATTGGGTATTGAGTACTCAAATTGAATCGAGGAATCGTGACAGCCCTGATATCCACTCCACTTATTGCCATTCTTGTGCATGCAAACACAGGAGAGAAAAATGCAAGCAGATAAGTAATAGTATTGCTATTTACTATGTAACAAAGTTTAGGTTTAGTCAACTCCAGCCAGCATATTTGCATAACAAAAAGATATTTTACCATGACATTATATATTAACATTTTAGCACAGCAAAAACTAAGAATAAGTCGCATATTAACTAATACAAATAAGTGAAGTAAATTCTAAATCTAAATTCAAAATTTTATTTTGTAGACAGTGTATTTAAACATACATTTATTGTATGCTACCTAGGAACAGAATCCTGTTGCTGATAAAACTAATTTGACCTGTGAGAACCTGTGTCAATTTTAAAAGTCAACTTGAATTAGTAACACCATTGTTCTCACCTGTTAGAATGGACTGGTCCACCCTCAAGGTCGTTGACTTGATTGAAGTCAAGCGAATGTCAGCAGGAACTTTGTCACCCACTAAAAGGAAACAAAAACATTCTGTTGGATGGAGATAAATCCAGTGCTTGATGTGAACAAGGCCAAGCAAAATAACACCGTCATGACATTCCAAATTACAAGAACAGCAATAAAAGATCCAGAACACTTCAGAAGATAGTTACAAGCAAAGCAAGACAGCAGTACCAGCGATGACAGCAAAGGTGCCACTACACTTTCGAATGATCTTCAAAAGCCACAGTGTCAAGTTGAAACCATGAACCACCAAGAAAGCACCTCTTCAAATCTCAAGTATCAGCTTTACACCCTAATGGCTTGGCAATTGACGATAACAGATTGCGCTTTTAAAGGACGAAATGAAGGCCAAAAATGCATCACTTATCTAAAAAGAAAACAGTACAACCATGTTATCATGAGGTGGTTGGGTTTACATTTCAACAGTTTTTTAGAAACCTTTTAAGGAGCACTTGCTAAGTTCTTAAGCAAGCTTTACAAAACCAAACATCACAAGAATTACGGCAATGCTTCATCTCATCCAGCATAGTGGGAACATCTACAGATCTCCAACAACATTTTTTCAGAACAGGACCTACACTGAAGAGGTTAACGAACAGCATCAAAAGCTTTGAAATGTTCTTGTTCGACTTGGACGTGGACAAAAATAGACTCAGCTTCACTCTTTCCACAAACAGAGGGGGGTTTAGTAATTGCTACTAGGAAAAGAGCAAATGTAAATACCTTAGTCTTTTCCAAACAAATCTCTTAATGAGCAAGACAACGGATACTTGAGATCGCTAAAACACTTGACGTTTATTAGTCATTTGAGACGGAGTCCGTTTGAACCTGCTGCTTGACGTGCAAATCGAGTTTATGAAATGGCAGGCGATGACGAAGGATCTTTTCACAGGATGTTCTGGGTGGAAAGAACTTCAGATAACCTGAGGATAAGGTCCTGGATGCTTTGCCTTTTCTGGACTAAGTTTTCACCAACATCCAAGTGCATTGACAGGGCTCTATGCCCATTTTAACGGAGTGGGAGACATGACGGGTGGTATCAGACCAACGACCAACACAGGTCCTAAAATGGAAACGCTATTTTGATATAGCGCACTGTCAAACTAACACTCAGTGTAAACTGATTTTGTTTGAGATGATGAGACAAAGAGAGATTAAATATACTTACAAACTATATATAGTTGACACATACAGCACAGTTTGTGCAATAAATTGCTATTGAAAATCCTTTATTAGATTTATTATCCATTCACTTAAACTGTAAAGTGCACTCAGTGCTGCTCTAAGAGGGCTCTAGATATTAAAAATAAAAACTGTTTGATCTAATTTATAAAAATACACATTTAAAATGCCCCTAAACTAAACTAAAGAATGTGGAACATATTCCCGATATATAGCTCAAGTTAGAAAAAGGTCATGTAACAGGGTAACCTACTTTAGGTAGACAAGGAGAGACAGTCTTATAAGAATAGATCACAGAAAACTCCTTTTTGGACCGTTTAATATTCACTTTAATAACACTGGTTAATGGCAAAGAGTTTAAAAAAGTTAAAATTTGCACAAGCCTCAGGCTTTTTAATTAAAAGAATGCTCAAAAACATCTTCAAAGGCCCGCTATGCTATAAAGCTAAGAGTTGTATTATCGATCCCTTGATGATTCCATCTAACGATGGTCAGAGAGACAAGTACCAACCCAAAACACACAAAAATCAAGGTCACTTTTACTGAAATCAAAACAAGGAAGTTAAAAAGCTAACTGAGAGTGGTCGTCTCATATTTGCTGCTAATGGGGGGTTGGAAACAAACTGTCAAACACTCCTCAATGACTCCTCAAAGCTTCAGCTACTTCCTCTTCCTGAGAAACAGCACAGAGCCTCATTTAGGTTGTGATAACTGTTGCAGCAGTTTATTCATGGGTAAACCATGTGGTTTTAACGCTACAAAGATATTCGCTTTTGGATGATCAAGCCATAAACAATGGTCAAATAAACTGCAGTAGATGACTTAAAAGTAGCCTAGATGGTAGCTAGCTATGTTTTAGTACATTTCTATTCGGTTGCTTGGGTGTTATGGGTGGTTGCTAGTAGGTGTGTGCGATATATATCATGATAATACTGCAGCTGTTGTTTAAACGATACAAGATTTGACATTACAGTATATTTTTTAAATATACCAGGTAGGTTAGACTACTAAGTAAGTACGTTTAGAGTTCACCATGTGATTTAGTCTATTAAAACATGTTTATAATTCACCCAAAATTATAGATGAGGCAAATATGCCTCCATATGACATATGCATTTTATATTTATATCATCTGATATCGTTAATAGCAACAAACAATGATGTTTCGTTACTGACTCAAACAACCTTTTGAACAAATCGGTTGAATGAATGACTCAATGACTCACTCATACAGTGATTTGCCGCCACCTACTGGTGATTTCAGGTTTATGTGTGAACCTGGAGCACAAAACCAGTCATCAGTTTCCTGGAAGCTGCATAAATAAGCTTTCCATTGATGTGTGGTTAGTTATAATAGGATAATATTTGGCCGAGATACAAACATTTGAAAATCTGAAATCTGAGGGTGTAAAAAAAATAAAAATACTGAGAAAATCACCTTTAAAGTTGCCCAAATTAAGTTCTTACCGATGCATTTTAAGTTTTGATATATTTATGGTAGAAAATTTACAAAATATCTTCATGGACCATGACCTCTACTTAATATCCTAATGATTTTTGGTATAAATTTTTTTTTTTTAATTTTGGCTATTGCTAAAAATGTACTTTTGCTACTTAAGACTTAAGACTGGTTTTGTGGTCCAGACTGGTTTTGTGCCCCCCCTTAATCTTATTAAATGTAAAAAATGCCAATTAAAGGTAAAAATCAAATTAAACTTATTGGAAAAGTTCATTTCTGTTACTCCCACAAACTAATCACCACACAGAATAAGAATATCAAAACCTTTGTCAGTGGTTTACGGCAGCCCTAAACCTGCCAAGGTACCAGCAAAAAATTCCAGAAAATATCGTGATTGTCATTATCGCACACCTCTAGCTCAAACAAAAGCAAAAGTGCTCTTAGCAAATGCGACTAAAAGTGAAATTAAATTTTACAAAAAGTCTGCATAACTGGTTGACATTCTCTCATATTTTCTTGGGAAAACATAGGAGACATCTTGACTGCTAACATGTTAGTAAGCAAACTTTAGGGAGGTCTAATCCCTTCTTCAAAGGAAGCATTAACAGTTCCAATCCCCTGATTGCCTTTGGCTGGTTTGCGCAAAAAACACTCCCTTCCAAGCAGTCTTAATTTGCTGGAGCTCCTTTGGGAGCTCTTCTCGAGGGAACCAACAGTGAGAGGCCACAAGCGCAGCGACGACCCGAGCACGTAAACACTCAGGGCCGGATTTGCTCCCTGTCATGCAGACAACTTGTCCTCCAAAAGCCTGTTCCCACTGTAGCCGATGGGACCGAACCGATGCCTGAGAGGACAAAGAGCAGAACACCTCCCTTCAAACATGAGAGAAGAGAGAGTGGCCATCTGGCTCGCTGATTATTTATCTCGTCAAATCTGGTCGACTCTTAACTGCACATCCTGTCTCTGTCCTTCATTCACGCTCTCGCTTGCTCTCTGCCTGGACGGGGTGGTCATTTAGACTACAGGCCATGTTGCACAATGAAACCCCACCTGAATGATTGCAGAGCAACCTCGATTTAGTACTTCTAAGGACGATTCCCATGAGTCAGAGCCGTAACCGTAGCAAAGGAAACAATCTTGCTTCATTAGCAGAGGCCCGGTAAATTTAGAAGCTGGAGGATTGCAAGAAAGTGTGTCACTGAGAGGAAGACAACATTAATTTGTGGACAGGAAGTCATACAAAGCATATAAATCCCCCAAAAGCTAGTCACTTTCTCCCAGACGTGATCGGCATTCACACTGCAGCGGTTAGCTTGTGGAAAAGGAAGTTGACTAATGTTTCTAATGCTTTCCATCAAGTGGCTTGCATCAGCATTGTGCTTTACCGTACTCCACTGGGTCAACGAGGACTTGTATACACTTGTCCCCATCCCCAGCATCCTCCTGCGATTAGTCTCCTTGGCTAATGTCTCACTACACTGAAGTCCCTTAAGGTGAGGCCTCGATTATAAGAAGAGTGACTGAATCGAAGTGGAAAAAAAAGTCATGAGGCAACACCTAAAAATGACTAATTCAGTGGTTGAGATCATCGAATGTTAATGCGTTGTCATAGTAAAATATATTAGATTTCATACATTTTAGCTCTGACTAAGGTTTCAAGTTGTCTGTTTCAAGACAAGAGACTGAATTTGCAATGTAACAAGTGGTGAGAGATATTTTCTTAGATATTGATTCAATTATGAGCTCAAAAATGTTAAAAATACAAAATCAATAAGATGACAGAGTAAAGTTTTATTCCATGCTGACCTTAAAGAGGCAATTGGATGCAAATTCACTTTTACATGGTGTTTGCATAGAAATTTGTCTTAAAAGTGTGGACACAACCACCCTACAATACTAAATTTTCCCTTTAAAAGGAAAGACAGGAAATCATCAGCAAGACTCATGGAACAAGATCAGCCCAGATACAAGGCTGTGTGACCGGTTTAAAGGGATAGTTCTCCAAAAAATTAAAATGTTATGTTTATCTGCTTCAAAGATGTAGGTGACTGTTTCTTCAGAAGAACACAAATTTTTTTTTAACTCAAACCGTTGCAGTCTGTCAGTCTTATAATGGCAGTCAATAGGACCCATGTCACGAGCCGCATGGTATAATTTGGTTTTATCTGTATATGTTCTGACTCAAATCCATGGGTCCCGTTGACCACCATTATATGACTGACAGACTGCAACGGTTTGAGTTAAAAATCTTTGTTTGTGTTCTACTGAAGAAACAAAGTCACCTACATCTTGGATGCCCTGGGGGGTAAGCAGATAAACATCAAATTTTCATTTTTGGGTGAACTATCCCATTAAGCTCCAAAGTCAATAGTTTACAAGACTAGAATGGTTACCCAAGGAACCCACTTTCAGACATGCATTTAGTCTTACTGCACTAGTAGACTTTGACCACTTATTTAAGTATTAAAGGGTTAGTTCACACAAAAAATTAAAATTTGCCTATTTACTCACCCTCACACTATTTTAGGTGTATATGACTTCATTTATTCAGACAAATCCAATCTGAGTTATATTAAAAAATATGTTCTGGCTCTTTCAAGCTTTATCATGGCAATAGGCAGGTGTTTTTCTTCATCAAGTCAAAACAAGTGCAATAAAGTGGATCCATCTATAATAAAAAGTGCCTCACATGGCTCCAGGGGGTGAATAAAGGCCTCCTGTAGCGAATCAATGTGTTTTTATAAGAAAAACATCCATATTTAAAACTTAATAATCAGTTTAATCTAGTTTACGCTCCATGTTGTACATGGAAGCTGCTCTGAGCGGATGACAAAGGCATTGCGCCACTGCAAGTGGAGAGATCAAAACATTTATGAAGAAGAATGTTGGAGAATTTTTCTTGCAAAAACGCATGAATTCGCTACAGGGGCCTTTGTTCAACCCTTTGAGCCATGTGAGGCACTTTTTATTATGGATGGATGCACTTTATTGGACTGGTTTTGACCTGTTGAAGAGAAATCCATTGCCATGATAAGCTTGAAAGAGCCGAACATTTTTTAATATAACTCCAATTGGATTCGTCTGAAATGGGGCTGGACAATAATTTCGATATCAATATATATCGCTATAGAATTTTTCTCAATAACAGTGATACGATTTTTAAACCCATTTCCGATATTTCGATATACATTTGCATATCATATATATGACATTCAATGCTCAGCCGTCAGAAAGAGCAGAAAAGAATTGCGTGATGACGTACATCACAGACACGCTGCCAGCGCTCAGCAGCAGTAGTTGGTTAAGCTCCGTCGCGGAAAGTTTTAGCTACAAAATGAGTACCCCTGACCGCAATACAGATGTGGATGAACAAGCTTCCACAGGAAAGAAGGCAGACGAAATAGTTGATAAGACAGGAAAGACTAATTCAGTGGTGTGGAAGTGGTTCGGCTTTTTAAGTTCGGATAAACTCTGCCATTGGTAAATACACAGTTAATGCAAATGTTCGCCATAATATCAGCGCTGGCCGCTTCAAATAGATTTTCAAAAAGGCTTTGACTTCGTTAAATAAACATGAGCACTGCACGTTTCACAGTCAAAATGTGGCGCTGTTTTTTTTTTTTAAATGAATGTGTCTAAAAAGGACACTTTACTGTATTCAGAAAAGTTTGTAATTTTCATTTAATTTTTACTATAATTCCTTATAAAGTAATTCATCACCACTGCGCTACTTTGTGTCCAAATGTTACCAGGAAAATGCGGGAAAGAGCACCTCCTTCTGGAAGAGGATTAATAATTAGTTGGCCTAGTTTTTATTATGATTTCTTTCCCCCTTTTTAAGTGATTTTATAGGGAATTAATTTAGTCAAGACATACATATTTGTATAGATTATTCACAGTTCTCTCAATTAAATAAGCCTGTTCTAGTTTAAATGGAAATATATTGTTAATAAGCTGAGTCTGAGAGTTTTATTTATTTGATAGTTTTTCACATTTCTTGTTTGTAAAGGCTTAATACAAATAAAAAGTGAACCTTTTTTTTTACTGCTTTTATTTTTTTTTTAATTATATCATTTTAATAGGACGAGCCTGGAGGTATTACAGACTTTGCAAATTCAGTAGGTTTGTAGGTACAGACATGGCTTGAGGGTAAATAAGAGGCTAAGAGTAAATAGAGTAAATAATGGGCTAATTTGTATTTTTAGGTGAACTAACCAAGGTAATAACTAACTAAAAACTAACTATGCTAACCAAGTTAAAAACAAGAAGAAATCTACAAATTCATGTATATTCAAGACAGGACAACCAGATCTGCACAAAAGTTGCCCAAAACTAACCCAATGACCAAATAAATTAGTCCAAAAGTAAAAAAAAAAAAAAAACAACCTTCACAAAAATCATTAGTTGAATATACATGCAGTGCCGCAGAGAAAAAAAAATTACTTGGCAACCCTTATTTAAGATGAAATAATATCTTATGCAGCACTTCAAGTAATTTATATACACTGTATATTTATCTTATTTTAACAATTTCAAAATATTTTAATTTGAAATCAAGTCAAAATTAACTAATTAAAACTCATTAAGAAGTGTTTTGCAGTGTAACCCCTGAAGAAAGCTAACAGGAATCCATTAGTATTCCTAATTTATAATTTGACAATTTCCTGAAACTACCAATTTCTGGAACTTCCTATGAAGACAACATGCTGTTCTGAAAACATAACGGATGACAACTTGAAGACTTTCGAAATCCATTCAGTTCAGCATTAGCAGCAAAGCTCTGAAACATAAAGAGCTTTCACTGCATTTTGAAAGAGGAGATACGCACAACTAAATGGTCAATTATCACCACTGGTCCGCAGATGACAGGGTGCGCCTCCCAGGCCCAACAGATCAGATGTTTGGAATTCGAGGCAGCATGATGGCATCATTTTACATGCTACCAGCCGGCAGATGTACAAAAGACGCCGATAATGACGTGGAGATATGAGAGGCTGCCATTTTCAGCCAAGGCCTGCAAGGTCATTTATCCATGAGAGTGAAGTGAAACAAAAGCAGCTACGTAGGCCAGAGTTTATGACTCATCTTCTTAAGAGTCGAGGTAGGTTATTAAAAAAAAAAAAAAAAAAAAAAAAAAAAACCTGCAAAGATGTAAATGTACAAGCTACCTCTTCACCTATTTAACAAGATGACGCAGATGTTGACAGGGTAACAGGAGCAAGGGATGAGGCTCTAGTGCTGCTATGCTGGGAGTAAGATCAGTCGTTACTGTTCTCAGACTGCTGGAGGATTTAAGGTATAACTTACGTTTCTAGCACAAACAATGTTGATGTTTAATACTTAAAAGTCAGAAGTATGTTTAGTTACAAAATCTTATGAGTGACTGTAAAAGCAACGCAATTTTAAAAAAAAATTAAAATTAAAGTCTCTTCTGCTTACCAAGCCTGCATTTATTTGATCTAAAGTGCAACAAAAACAATAAAACTTTGAAATATGTTTACTATTTAAAATAACGGTTTTCTTTTTGAATAAATTTTAAAAAGTAATTTATTCCTGTGATTTCAAAGCTGAATTTTTAGCATCATTACTCCAGTCAGAAATCATTCTAATATTTAGATTTGAAAACATTAATATGTTGAAAACAGCTGAGTAGAATCTTTTTCAGGATTCTTTGATGAATAGAAAGTTCATTTTTCTAAAATTGAAATCTTTGGTAACATAATGAATGTCTTTATCATCACTTTTGATCCATTTAAACCATCCTTGCTAAATAAAAGCATTAATTTCTATAATTTCTTTCACAAAAAACAAACAAAAAAAAAAGTTACAAAAGCTTTTTATTTAAGATAAATTTCGATCTTTGGATCCTTCTATTCAAAGAATCCTGAAAAAAACTGCGCTCAAATGTTTATAATAATAATAATAATAATAATAATAATAATAATAATAAAGAATCTTTCTCAAACAGCAAATCAGCATATTAGAATGATTTCTGAAGGATCATGTGACACTGAAGACTGGAGTAATGACACTGAAAATTTAGCTTTGATCACAGGAATAAATTACATTTTAAAATGTATTCAAATTGAAAGAATTTCTTTTAAATAGTGCAAATATTTCACAAGATTATTGCTTTTGCTGTATTTTGGATCAAATAAATGTAGGCTTGGTGACTGGTAGTGTACATGCCATTTCAAAATGACAAATTATTGCTTAGTTTGACTGAAATTGAAGTGCATGTAAACATTTTTATTTCCCTGCGTCATGCGGTTGCGTCACATTCCAAACCCTGTGGGTTTGATTAAAGATGCATCACACAGACCTCACGAGGGAACTGGGGATCATCGCTTTTCAAACATCACTGCACCATCTGCTGAAGGACAGTTCGGCGACCTCTGAGAGGCTGGAGGGTGCATGTGGATACTGAAGATCCATGCGAAATCAGCTGCGAGCTGTGGTGTCGCTCGACGGCGAGGCTGCACAGCTGCTGCCTCTAGACGGACACTTAACATTCCACTCACGAGACTCCCTTTCCCCCTGCAGTCACCTCCCTCTTTGTTTGCTTCACCACCGTCTTTCGCTATACTGTTTGCTGCCATGCACAAAGGGTTAACCCGAATCCATTTAGCCAGCTTTATCCCTCCCAAATAGGAGTTTTAGAGAACCAGACCCCCTCTATGACCTCCCTCTCTCCTTCACCAGGCGAAAACAGAATGCAGTTCTCTCTCTCTCTGACTCTCTCCATCTCTGACTGCAGCAGCAAACGAAGCAGTGCTGTAGAGTGACGCAGGACAGTATCTAAACCCCCAGTAACACAGGAAGATTTCCCCCCCCCCCCCCCTTCCTTCCCAAAGTGCCTTAGATTAAAGCTCTGGAAGGAAAAAATTGGTTTGGGAAAAAAATGCTTGCAAATGGGGCTCCAGACTGCAACTAAATGCATTTGCAACAAAAAAAGAATAACTTAAAATCTAGTCACTATTGGCAACAGTCTGGAACCCACATGTGAAAGCACACAGATTATTGTCAAATATAATCATATTACAATATGCTTTTTGCATGCAACAATGAACGCACGAGTTGTGCTGTCTGTTTCATGAAAATATGACTCATGAACTGATTCTTTTTAATAAGCCAGTCAAAAATGTATGAGAATCAACCTTTAAATTTGCTTGTGAGTTAGTGGTTTGAATTAGAGACTCCATTTCCAACTTCATTTCTTAGTTGGAACCATTATTTTAATGCATTAAAGGAACTGTATGTAAGAAATTTATGTCAGTTAATCATAAAATGGCCCTGACATGTCACTAGACATTAAGAAATCATGTTCATTTCAAATATTTATATCACTGACAACAGTGGTCCGGCCAGGATATTGTCATTTAAAAGTGAGAGTTGCAGCCCACAACTCATGTTATTGTTGTCATTTTGTGTTTTGGTCTGAGGCGCCACCCTCCAGCTATCGACCAATCACGAAATCAGTAGAGTTTCTTGATCCGGGTTGCCAGCTCTGTTACAGCTGCGGCTATACGAGCGTGTCGGATAAAACATGTATAACGTTACGAAACGTAAAAGACCTCATTATGAATCCGAAATACGTCGTGAAAAAGTCCGAAATAAAACAAAGATTTGTATAGGAGATGCCTTTGAAAGACGGAGACGGCTGAAAACGGAGAAGAATTTGAAGACAGACGCCATCGTTGGTAATTTTCTCCTGGACAGGTAAGATTCATCTATGTTTGGCTAACTTTGCTTCCGTACACAGTGGATTTCCCGCGGTCGGCCGTGCTAAATGCGTTCATAAAAAGCTTTATATCGCACCACTAGCTGGGTATGAAAACAACCTATGTTCCGACTGAAATGTGGTATTACAGTAGCCTACATCTTTACGACATATTTGGCTAATCGCCATCTGTAAATTTCTGCGATACATAACTTAATTACTTCGCAAAACATCTCTCGTGAAGCATAAGCATGATTAACAGAAGAAAAACAAATTACTGTGTAGGACTCACTTCCACTTGCCGTTGGAAGCTCCTAGCGGCCTACTCCTGCAGCTTAGCTGGCAACCTCGAGTCAGGGGGGAGCGGGAGGGGATACATCGTTCTACAGTATTTTGAAAGTGATTGCAGTACCAGTTTTGGCCACAATCCTACATACGGTTCCTTTAAACGGTCTGTTACACTAGTTAAAACTGCTTATTTCTCTAGATTTAAACATTCTTTGAAGTACACAAGTCAGCAAAATATAACACCGTTCTAGTGGTTACATATTGTGCCTTTAAACAGATTAAATGGTTAACTTAAAGAGATAGTTCACCTAAAAATGAAATTTACCCTATGGTTAACTCACCTTCAAACCATGCTAGGTTTATATGACTTTCTTCATTCAGATGAATACAACTGGAGTTATATTAAAAATGTCTTGGTTCTTCCAAGCTTTATAATTGTAATGAATGGCTGTTGAGATTCATTAGTCCAGTAAAGTACATCCAGCCATCATAAAAAGTGCTTCACACAGCTCTGGATTGTTAATAAAGGCCTTCTGAAGTTAACTGATGCATTTGTGTAAGAAAAATCTGTTTTAAACTTTATTGCTGACACACGTTCACAAAAGACTGGCGTTACACGTAGGTATTCTAATTACAAATTAGAAGTATAGAATGAGGATTCGTAAAGATAAATGTTGGAGGATTTCGATATAAGCTAAGAGGAGATTAGGGCTGCACGATAGATCGTTTCAGCATCGTCATCGCGATGTACGCATGCGCGATAGTCACATCGTGGCAGTCACGATGCAGGGCAAAAAAAAAAAAAGATGCGTGTCTGATTTAAAAATGTAGTTTCTATATTTCTAAACTTTCTATTCACGGATCTATATTTGTCTAAAATAAAAGTAATTAACTCATGTTTAATGGTTCTTTAAAAACTACAATGCACATGTTGCTTCACCTACTTCATGCATGCAGTCTCTGCGTGCGCATGGCGAAATGAGCGCGGGACGGGAGAAAAGCGCCGAAATGGAAGATTTGGTCGCAAAAAGAAACGCAACGGTCATATGGAAGTATTTTGGATACAAAAAGGATGCTGCTGACCAAAACCAGGTGCTTTGTCGGGAGTGCCTGGCAGTTGTTGCCACAACTCGCGGAAACACTACGAATTTAAGGGACCGTTCTCATGTCGTGCCTAAAAACGTGTGGAAAACGCTAGGCACGCCGCTTTCTCCTCCTTTCCAAAGCGCTCTGTAACTTGAGTGGCAGAGTGGCGTCTGCCGTTGCTAAGCAACCATGACCCGCGCTCTCCTAAAGAAGCGATGTTTCAGCAAAGATAAACAAAGATAAATGGATTTCCAAAACTAAAAATTGCTTGCAGTAGCTCTGCTGCTAAAAAATGTTATCCCTGTAACAGCTATGATCAGCTGTTCCTCCATCTTGGCTAAGCTTTTAATGTTTTTCGTGAAAGGAAGAAGCTGATTTCCCTGTCATCAGGGTAAAAGCAACATTCATTATTAATTTCATATTAGAGCCTTGATTTGCCTGAATTGACAGTGAATAAGGTGAGTCAAACTGTTTATGAAACTACCCAAAATAAGCTTTAAAAAGTATTTTGTTTCAGGGTTTTGATTATACTGTACTTTTACATTTTTTTTATTCTTTGAAAATGCTTACAAAATTACCCCAATTATTCTTGAATTGTTATTTGATTTTTTAAGCAGTTCAAAACAACCTGATGAACATAAATGAATTTGTACACATCGCAATATATATCGCAAGAAAAAAAATATATTGCAATGTAATTTTTTACAACTCTAAGCGTTTCTCTTCCAGCAGGAGGCGCTTTCAGATTGGTAGTACACAAAGCAGCGCAGCAAATGACTTTGAAACGTGCAGTGCTCATATTTATTCAATGGATAGCCTTTTGAAGTTTCATTGCAATTCTTGTCTTTCAGTCCCCACATTTAAGACAACCTGAAATCTAAACCTGAGAGAATGCACGTCAGATGCTGAAAGCACTGTCAGTTTTTACTTTCACTTTAACATATTGCGCAGTTTTCACGTGACGTTTCTTGTGTGATATCCATTGGCTCACCTCCATGGTTTAAAACAAATATTTATAAAAATACGGCATATAGAAAAGACATATCTTTAAAACATTGCGACGTAACACCAACGTAAAGCCGTTTTTCACTCACTGAAAGCTGCATCTGTCTGCAATGCGCCGAGCTCTGCTCTCATCACTGCAGACACACCCCCTCTTGAAATTTTAGCATTACAAGTTTTGCAAATCGCTATCCGTGGGTCTTTCTCAGATATACTGAAATACGTCCACACCACAGACGTGTTGCTTCAGACAAGCACGTGCAAGCTGCGGTTTCTGTTTGCGTCAACATACTGTTTCGGCCGTGTTGTTTCGGTGATAAAAAAAAAAATCTTTCGGTGGCCGAATATTCAGTGCATCCCTAATATTTGTCTTACACAAATGCATCAATTCACTTCAGAAGGCCTTTATTAACCCCTGGAGCCATGTGGAGTACTTTTTATAATGGATGGATGCATTTTATTGGACTATTAAATCTCAACAGCCATTCACTGCCATTACAAAGCTAGGAAGAGCAGGACATTTAGTTGTAGTCATCTAAAAGAAGAAGAAAGTCATACCTTCAAGCCATCCTAGGTGTGTGAGTAAATCGTGGGGTAATTTTCATTTTTGGGTGATCTATCACATTAAAGGAAAAATAAAGTTACACATTCATATAGTTCTGCTATTTATTCCTAATTTGTATTAGGTCCAATTGTGAGGTTGAATCAACAGTATGGGAAACTTTCTTTGGGTGAAATAAGTTGAAACCAAGTCAGGTTTTTTAGCAGCCTAGTTTTTTGTCTGGAGCTCTAGTCTAGATTCTGCCAAATCATTTTATTCATATCCCATAATATCATCCCTTAAAAACATCCTTGGCAACTCCACCACCCACACAAAAGTATTACGTAGTGTTTAATTTTGCATGACCCATCCGTTTAGGCACCCCTCACAGGTTATGTAACAGGTACACTCACCTGGTTGCATTACCGCAGGCTATTAGTTAGAGCCGCAAGCACATGGGCTCCTCCAACCCCCATCCTGCTGATGGGGGCTCTGCTATACATTTTCGCTCACCTCTCAGCACTGCCTGTTTCACCTCATCGTGACTAAGCAGTTATTTAACTCCACCTGACGCTTTTGAGCACACACCCCTCAAGGCCAGTACGTAAACATGCGGTAATATGAAGGTTACACACATGCACAATGTAAACAGTGTGCCGGCCCTGAGCCAAAAATGAAAACCTGTTAATGGCACTTATGATTAAATGGTTTGGTAAGTTTAGTCACAGCAAACTGCACTTCTTGCACACTAGCCGAAAGAGTCTAAACAGCCACCCAGTGTAAAACACTGACTGAAGCAATAAGGAAGAGCCTAGTGATCTATTCCAGCGAGCAAAGAGACGTGGCGTTACATGACGCAATAAAGAGCAAGGGGCATTCGTGATAATCCCTATTCAGATGAATTCACGTGGGAAGTCTAACTCTAAATTAACCGAATTACAAAGTACATGACTTTTACAGTTGCTCTCTTCCAGGAAAACAGATCAAAAATATTGATGACTCATCTTAAACACACAATTGCCTAATAAAATATATTCTAGAATAGTTCACTCCCCTAAATTATAAACCCCTCCTACCTTTGACTAGAAAAAGTAGCGAATAATCTGATACAAGGTTTCTTCTTCCAAACAAATAATGATGGCAAATGGTTTTTGATACTGAAAGTACTTTAAAATATGACTTAAATGTAATAGTATAGACATTTACTATGTTACAAAATATTTCAAATAAATGCTGTACTTTCAAACTTTCCATTCAAAGAATCCTGAAAAATGTTTCTTAATAAGTTTCTTAAGTAATGGCTGCTGAAAATTTGCCATCACAGGAATAAACTGCATTTTAAAACACAAAGCAGAAATTGAGAGATTTATAAAGTTATAATATTTCCAAATAAATTCTTATTGCATTTTAAATCTAAAAAAAATGCAGACTTGGTGAGAACTTAACTGAAGCTAGAGATCACGTTTTATAGTTTTAAATATGGATTTTTTTTTTTTTTTAACAAATGCATTAATTTACTTCAGAAGGCCTTTATTAACCCCCTTGAGCTGTGTGGAGCACTTTTAGGATGTTTTTTAACGTGACTGACTGTTTTCATCTGAAAGGAGAGAGATGTATGCACCTAGAATGCCTTAAGGGTGAGTAAACCATGGGGTAATTTTCATTTTTGGGTAAACTATCCCTTTAAGTTAACTGTTTATGCATGTATCACAGTAATGGTTATTACTTAGTCTATTAAGTTCCACCTCAACGTCCTGTTTTAATAGGAAATCCATTGGTAATACAGACAATTGTGAAACTCAAACACCACATGAGTCACAAAGACAAAAAGCAAAGGAAACACAAAAATGCAACAGCTCTTATTGCTCAAGCAATACAAAGTGATGCTATCTATTCATTTAAAAAAAAAAAAAAAGAATTTGTGGCAATTATTTGAAAACTTGATGAAGCAATTAGTTAATTCAGTGCATTTTCATAAAGTACCAGCAGAGCTCTAATTGGTACTCTTTAGGAAGTCTTTACTGCAAAGCCTATGAAACACAACCTCTTCTGAGGCAACCGTGTGATCACACACAAAGGTTCAGAGAGAGTGTCACTGTAAGTCTAAACCACTGGGAAAGCAACCTGTTCACACAACAGCCATACCATATGGATGATGGCACTGGCTGCTTTACACCTGTTGCTGATTAGTTCCTGCTGCTGCCAAGACTTCAAGGGATAATTTAGCCAAAAATTAAAACTCTGTCATTAATTACTTGCCCTCATATCGTTCCAAACTCGTAAGACTTTTGTTCATCTTCCTAAAACAATTTAAGATATTTTTGATGAAATTTAAAAGTTTTCCAACCCTGCATAGAAAGCAACGCAACTGACACATTTAAGACCCAGGAAGGTAGTAAGGACATTGTTAAAATAGAAAACAAAAACAATGACTTCATTCAACAATTTCTTAACTTCCGTGTCAGTCTTCGACGCATGTTCACGAGAGTAGCACAACATTTTCTTTACGCACAAAAAGCATTCTCATAGCTTAATGGACTATTTTAACAATGTCCTAACTACCTTTCTAGGCCTTGAACATGTCAGCTGCCTTGCTGTCTATCCAGGGTCAGAAAGCTCTTGGAATTTATCAAAAATATCTTAATTTGTGTTCCAAAGTAGTCTTATGGGTTTGGAACGATATTAAGGTAAGTAATTAATGACAGAATTTTCATTTTTGGGTGAACTGTCCCTTTCAATGTTCACCTAGGCTGAATTTTACATTGAGTATAGTTACTTAAAATTCTTACCGGCAACTTCCACAATGTCCCCGGGTACGATGTCCCTGGCTTTGATCCTCTGTACAGTCTTCCTGTCCTGGCGATAGACCTTGCCCATCTCGGGCTCATACTCCTTGAGGGCCTCAATGGCATTTTCTGCATTTCTCTCCTGCAAGCGGAACATGAATGGAAATTAGACATTTTCTGGGACATCCTGGCAGGAATAAGAAAGCATAAGAACTTGTTTATAATGGGATTTTCAAACTAGGGTCAAGGGACCTCAAGGGGGTCCACAGAAATGTTCAGAGAAGAATATATACAGTGGTGGCCAAATTTATTATAACACTAGTATTTTCACCTGCTAAAAATGGTTTTTAGTCATTTATTTTTATCTTTTGCTGTAGTGTGTCAGTAGGAAATATCAGTTTACATTACCAAACCTTCATTTTGCCATTAATTGTAATAATGCAGCGAGATTTTTGTATGCACAAGGAGTCTAACAGCCAGTGCTCCACACAGAGATCTGATCTCACCATCATTTCACATCTATCTGGAATAAAATGAAGAAACTGGACAAACTGAGACAGACTAAATCCAGAAGAACTGTGGAAACGTCTCAAAGACACTTTAAGAAACCTACCTGCCAAGCTACAGTACTGTTACTTGTAGGTACTTGCTGTCTAAAATAATGCTATAAATATTTTAAAATCATAAAATTACCTTCTATTAACTAAATTAAAAATCAACATTTGGTGTGACCATGCTGAGAGTTCAAAGCAGCTTTTGCCCTAGGTGCATTAGAGCATCGTTTTTCAGGTAGCTTTGCAGGAAGGTTTCTTGAAGTATCACAGAAACATTGCCACAGTTCTTCTGGATTTAGTCTGTCTTAGTTTGTTCTGTTTCTTCATGTCATTCCAGACAAACTGGTTGATGATGAGATCAGATTTCTGTGTGGAGCACTGGCTGTTAGACTCCTTGTGCAAACAAAAATCTTACTGAATTTTTACAATTAATAGGCTACAATTAATATTTCCTACTGACACACTACAGCAAACAAAAAAAGATTGAAAAAACTGAATTAAAACCATTCTACTAGTGTTATAAATACTAGTATTCTAATAATTTATGTAACAAACTACAAAAGATTTCCATTTCAAATAAATGCTGTTAAAATCGAATCAAATCAAAGAATCCAGAAAAAAATGTATCTTTTTTAAAAAAAATAAGCAGCTCAACGGTTTACAACATTGATAACATTAAATGTTTCTTGAGCATCAAATCAGCATATCTGAATGATTTCTGAAAGATCATGTGACACAGTTTAAATGAATGCATGTAAAAAAATATATTTCATATTTGGAGGTTTTTCACATTATAATGTTTAAAAAAACGGTCATAGCTAAAGCAAAATTAGCCAAATTATTAATTCTAGTAAAATATGTTAAACAGCTGTTTAAAATACAAACCTGCAAAGCTCAACTCAATTATATCCTATGATATACACTCTTAAAAATAAAGGTGCTCTAAAAAATTCTTCACAGCAATGCCATAGAAGAACCATTTCTGGTTCCACAAAGAACCATTTAGTCAAAGATTCTTTAAAGAACCATCTCTTTCTTACCTTTTTACAATCTGAAGAACCTTCTTTTGCCACAAAGAACGTTTTGTGAAACAGAAAAGTTCTTCAGATGTCAAAGGTTCTCTATGGAACCATTCAGACAAAAAAAGGTTCTTCTATGGCATCGTGAAGCACCTTTATTTTAAAGGGTGTAAATGGTAAAACAAACCTAAACGGGCTCACCTCACTATGAGACTTTATCTCAGAAGACTGAGGCACCAGCAGATACGACTGAAGGAAAACTCCCTTTGACAATGACCTCTGGTTCTTATTCTTAAGTAAAACGTTGCATTTAAAGCGACCTTATGCTTTCAGCACGATTAATCCCTAGGGACACGATTACTAACAGTGGTAGCCTGCTTGGCAGAGCGTTTGGCAGCGTACTTCCTGTGGTTTCTCTTGCATGAATTGGAACACAAAGTCTTATGTCAAACAAACAAAACTGCTGTGCCTAAAGGGGAAAAACCAGTTTCAAGGTCCAGACCCGAACAAATAAAGGGGGAAGGGTTGCGGTCATCAAGACATTTAAGGCAATACGCTATAAATACACACACACACACCACAAAAGGCAGATCAGCATTGGTTCTCAACATAAGACTATAAGCAAATTGCATTATTAACTGCAGAGTTTCTAATCAGGCACACAATCACACTAAAATCCATTATAACCACAGTGATAATATTCATATAGCTAATAAGTTAAAGTGCCCCTATTATGCCATGTTTAAGGTAGTTAATATTGTTGTAATAGTCTCTTAAAACAGGTTTACATGTATGCAAGTTCAAAAAACACTTTAGTTTTCTCAAAAATTAGATTTAATTTTACCCCGTTTCTAAATTATTCGTAAACGACTCGTGTGAAGCAGTTCGAAGAATCAGTCTCTCTAAACCCCTCCTTTCAGTGAGCCCTCACCGCTGTGATTGGTCAGATGGTGCAGTCCTTTTGGATTGGTCTACCGCTTCAGCGCAAAACGAAACGCCCATTGGCATAACTGAATGACAGCTGTGGAGACCTGTTAATGCATAGAAAAGATAGCCTCGATTTTACCCTATCAATTCGAGCCGGAGTCTGACGATGAAACGGTTGAAGTGGCACATCGACAAGAAACTGTTTTGCAAGCACGACTGGAGCAGGACGTTTCTCAGTGGGTGTCATATTATAACTGTGGAAAGTGCTTGCAATTTGCTTTTGTAAGCGAACCGGGCACACCTCTACGTTGTGAACTTCAACACTGTAACGTACAACCCATAACACTGCGTTAAGCCATCGTTTATCATTATCATTACTTAAACTAATAAGGCAGACAGACAGTCAAGCTGCATCAATCACAATTTTTAGACTACATTGCACTCACAGCTGAACAACAGAACTACAGAAACGCAAGTTAGCCGTTTACCAAGACATGTGCGGGGTTGTTACACACCATAACGTACACAAAGACGTATTTTGAACGATCGCTAGAAAATACAATCATCAATTATTAATCATACTTACAGGTAGAAGTTCAGAGGAGCAAGCCGGTCCAAATAACCTGGGCACTGATCCATTTTTTAAAACCAAGCGTTTGGTGAATCTCGCGTTGTAACGTTACTCCCCAAGATTGGAAAAACAGTCATCAGTAAAATGACGCGAACACAACACAAGATTGGCATTGGACTGCTGAGGTGTTGAAAAAATTAATGTTAACCACTCATTCTTGGTAGTTTCATCTTTCGGAAGGGCATATAAAACAAATTCACTCTCACAGCGCAGGGCGTCTTCTTGACATGATGTAACGTTAATCCACGTGAAAATGGTAGGCCTACTGTTTGTGGGCGGGCAAGTTGTTCGCGAAATTGAACGTGGGCGGACATTACGCAAATGTGTAGCTCGTGACGTGTGGCCGTTACAGAAAAAAGATTCGAATTGCTGACGACTCGTTTAGGCGAATGTGAGCCGACTCTTTTTTTTGTTAGACAAAAACTTCATTTATAGTGCACTGTCGGCGTCACAACTTTGCAGATAGTTTATGTTCACATACAGCTACATGACACACTACATGAAATATCATATTTGAAAAGGCATAATAGGGGCACTTTAACAGACGCAGAGAGAATGGCACATAGAGTCACACGATCTGGCCCATGAGGCCTCGCGATTCCCATTTCACAGTTAATCTGAGCAGAACTGAAAGGAGGAAGGCCCAATCTAACTCTGTAAGAACACTTGATTCATACATCAATGAAGACGCAGAGTGCACTGCCTCAAAAAACACTCGATTCAAGCATGGAGTCTTTCCAGCAGAATGTGCTCTGCCAAAATTTAGATTTAGATTAAAACAATTGCCAAAAGACATTAAATTCAGCAAAATAATTCATGAAACACATTTCATTTATATAGTAAGTACTCGAAGTCCATGTGGCAAGGAAATAAACCACTGAGGAAGAATTCTTTGTTTACAGAGCTAAAAATAGCTGACAAAAAAAATAACAGACACAATGTACTGTACCGTTCAAAAATGAGGGGTTAGGATTTTTTTTTTTAAAGTCTCTTATGCTCACCAAGGCTGCATTTATTAACTAATATTTGTCCACAATTCTTTGATGTAAACCTTTCATAACATTTAATGCCTCCTTGCTAAGTAAATGTATTAATTTAAAAGAACATAAAATATATATTTTAAAAAATGCTGACCCCAAAGTTTTGAATGGTAGTGCTTAAGATGCTTAATGGTCCTGTAAATCTACCAGAGCAGGTGCATGGACTGGTGCTCTCTGAAATCAAGTTTGCTCTGGGCTAGCAAGTGCAGTTCTCCTCTCTGATTGAAAAAGTGGCCATATAGACCAGAGAATAATAAGTTCTCTTGCCTCTTACATCACACCTGCCATTATGAAAGCAATCCACCAAAGAACCATAAGAGGAAGCCTTGTAGGCCACCTGTGAGGCAAAACTATATTAAGGCTATATCTCAGGAAACATGAACATTTAACCTCAAAGCTACCAGATATGGACTGCAAGTCTCTTTATTGGACTCTTTACATTTATATACACTAAAATTATCTGTAAAACTCCAGCCCAATCGGTGCAGTACCATGTTGCTGCTTTTCCCTTTGAGGAGACCATTTGAAAAAGTAGAAAACTACTAGGAGGGGACAAGGCTGAGGATTCTTGGGCCAGTCTGGGTAATGAATGGTGACTAAAATAAAATGATAGAGAGAAATCTGGGACATGAGTTTCAGGGCCGCTGAGAGGTGCTGGAGAAAATAAGGTCTTGGCTCTACGCTGGATTCCACTGGGACAGCAGGACTATCTTTAGAAAAGGGCAGGGAAAAAACGGCCACATGTTTTCATTTTCATAACAAGGCTAACTACTGCACAAGAAAATCTATATTCACAATATAAAATGTCTAAAACAAACTTAAAACGTGGACACGTGAGCTCTATTCGTGGAAAATGGTTGTCTGAAACAGCTGATCTAAAGGAGAGCAAAACCTCAAATTCCATTATATAGACTATAACACATGCTAATAGTTCGGAATCAGCTAGTAAGAAAAAAGAAATTGGTGCATCTCTAATAACCAAGGCTGCATTTATTTACTCCAAATTCAGTAAAAACTATAATATTCCAAAATAATATTAGTATATGCACTACCAGTTTTAAACACTTCTTGTGTGTGTGTGTGTGTGTGTGTGTGTGTTTTTTTTAAAGCCTCTTCTGCTCACCAAGCCTGAATTTATTTGATCCAAAGTATGGCAAAAAAAAATGACATTTTGAAATATTTTTACTATTTTAAATAACTTTTTCTATTTGAATACATTTAAATTTTTTATTTATTCCTGTGATGATCAAAGCTATCATTACTCCAGTCTTCAGTGTCACATGATCCTTTAGAAATCATTCTAATATACAGATTGGTTGTTCAAAATTTTTTTAATTAATATTATTTTCATCAATATTTAAAACAGTTAGGTATTCTTTGATGAATAGAAAGATCTAAAGATCAGTATTTATCTGAAATAAAAAACCTTCTGTAACATTAAACACTATACTATTCAAAAGTTTTGAGTCAGTATATATTTTTGGGAAAGAAATTATATAAATTAATACTTATTTAGTGAGGATGATTTAAACTGATCAAAAGTAGTGATAAATACATTTATAATGCTACAATAGATTTTATTTTAGATGAATTCTGTTCTTATGAAATTTCAAAGTAACCTGAAAAAAAAATGTACTCAGTTGTTTTCAACATAATAATAACAATAATAATAATAATAATAATAATAATAAATGTTTCAAATGTTAATCAGAATATTAGAATGATTTCTAAAGGATCATGTAACTGGAGTAATGATCCTAAAAATTCAGCTTTGAAATCCCAGAAATAAATTACATATTATATCTAAAATGTAAAAAAAATAATAATAATAATAATAATAATAAAAATAAGGAATTTTACAGTTTTTGTTGTATTATGGATCAAATAAATACAGGCTTGGTGAGCAGAAGAGACTTCTTTAAAAAAAAAAAAAAAAAAAAAAACCCTGAAAATCTTACTGTTTGAGTGGTAGCGTACCAGTTTTCCATTTTAATATATTTTAGAATGACATTCATTTCTATGATTGCAAAGCTGAATATATGGTGCTATTATTATTGTCACCGTTGTAAACAGCTAATTTTTTTTCAGGATTCTCCGATGAATAAAGTTCAGAAGAACTGCATTTATTTGAAATAGAAATCATTTTGTAACTTTATGCTTTCACTCTTACTTTTGATCATTTTAAAGGTTTAAACAAAAAAGACTGACCCCAAACTTTTAAACTGGTAAATAAAAAAAAATAAAAAAACTGGATTTAGTGATTATATGGGCTTTTGCTTGTCCAGGCTGTACTTAGCAGACTCAAAGCAACTTAATTAAGACTGATGGCACAAAATTTAAATATCTTCTGTCAATAATCAAAACACCTCTTTGAGCTGTGCAAAAGCCTCTCAGCTATCAACGTATTTGCATTTGAGTTCATTTTGTTGAGAAAAAGTATCAAATAAGGCAAAGCTCAAGAAAAAGTGGTCCAAACTTACCTGCCAGACAC
This sequence comes from Garra rufa, assembly GCF_049309525.1. Lineage (NCBI taxonomy): Eukaryota > Metazoa > Chordata > Actinopteri > Cypriniformes > Cyprinidae > Garra > Garra rufa. The sequence goes on from NC_133379.1 coordinate 28,096,710, forward strand.
CTACAATGGCGTTGGCTATAAGAATTAGTAATATTACAAAAGGCTCCACAAATGCTGTAATGGTCTCCTCTCCCTCTTCAAACCAGGCCAGAACCTAAAAAACACACACAAAAAAGACTTTTAAAAATCAGGATTTTATTCACATTTATACTCATTTGATTCCTTGATGAAGTTTAAAGTTCAAATACCCATACATTACCAAATGACTAAAGAAAAACACCAAGGAGTCTTCCAGGGAAGACACCATATGAACCTTTTAGTGCGTCATGTCTTTACATTTTTTGTACTACGTCTCTCCATATCGTGAGGCTTGGCAGGAGTTGTGGCTTTATGCCAGGTGTCAAAACAGACTGTCGTCAGCAACTTCACAAGTATTGACTATATTTCATGCGTGCCACTTTTAGGCAGAATAACAGAGACAAAGTACTTAACGAGCCAGCTATGTGAATTTACAGGCATGCTGACACTGTCCAGACAAGGCCCAGTGAATACTGAAGCCCTTTATGTAATATGATCCAATTAAGACAGACCAGCTTTCATCAATCTAGACTGTAAGGGCGTACCTGGGCCACACAAGAGGTTTCTTCAACATGCAATACTCAAGTACAGTGCTTTTGCAAAACCAAAGTGAGTACTTTAACACTAACCCACATATTCTAGTGAGGCAAAAAGCTTTGCATTCCCTCTGCAATCTCTGGAATATTGTTTCTGTGACGTCCTGTTTTATCTTCCAGAGGGTTCTCTAGGACAAGCTCGAGTTTTGTTCGATTAAATCCCTGACCTTGTAATAAAGGTTTCCTTTGCAGCTCTTGGCCATCGTTTTAATGGTACATTTTGTCATTAAGCTGGTTCACACAGACAAACTGTTACTTTACCAATTAGGCTAATCACAGACATGTGTCTGGAAACATCCTCTGTATAACAGATGAATACAATATACACTACCAGTCAAAAGTTTGTCGTAAGAACAGTAAGATTTTTAATGTTTTTTAAAGAAGTCTCTTTTGCTCACCTAGCCTGCATTGATTTGATCCAAAAACAGTGAAAACAGGAATATTGTCAAATATTTTTACTATTTAAAATAACTGCTTTCTATTTGAATACATTTTAAAATGTAATTTATTCCTATGATCAAAGCTACATTTTCAGCATCATTACTTCAGTCTTCAGTGTCACATGATCCTTCAGAAATTATTTTAATATGCTGTTTTGCTGTTCAAGAATTATTTTTATTTTATTATTATTAATAATAATAATAATAATAATAATAATAATAATATTTAAAACAGTTTTTCCCCCTCAGGATTCTCTGATGAATGGAAATATCCAAAGGTTAGCATTTATCTGAAATAAACAGCTTTTATTACATTGTACATTATACTATTTAAAAGCTTGGAGTCAGTCAGAATATTAGAACGATTTCTGAAAGATCGAGTGACTGGAGTAATGATGCTAAAAAATCTGTTTTGAAATCACAGGAATAAATTACATTTTAAAATATATTCAAATAGAAAACAGTTATGTAAAAATAGTTTAAAAATGTACTGTTATTGCTGTACATTGGATCAAATAAACAGGTTTGATGAGCAAAGGAGACTTCTTTAAAAACATTAAAAATCTTACTGTTCAAAAACTTTTGACTGACACAAAAAAATTAGGCAGCACAGTGAAGTAATGGTTGCTGAAATTCAACCATGCCATCACAGGAATAAATTTTAAAATATATTTTAGTTATTTTAAAGTAATTTAAATTGCAATAATATTACAGTTCTTGCCAACCCCAAACTTAACAACAACAGTGTATACATATTTTCATTAAACAATTAAAATACATTATTTTGAATAACACATTTGTTGCAATGTTTTTAAATATAAATTCTCAATTTTATATATTTTCATATATACTGAGTTGTGACGATGTTTTATAAATCATACTACAGATGTGATTTTTAACAGCAACATTATCAAACTCAGCAAAATACATAAGTTGAATGTTATTTCTTGTGGGAAAAAAAAGACTTCTGAATACAAAGCACAATGTTTTTTCTAAAATTCCATCCATTAAATGAAATGCCACTCAAAGTCATTCAATTGACTTCAATTATTAAAGGCTCTTGTGGAAATAGCTGTGGTTGTGAATTCCAGTTGCTGTGCTTCGTCCTAATGGGATGCATTGTGCTGATTGAATAACACCCTTGCCTTGAGGGAATAAGAAAGGTGAGTGCAACAGCAAGCTAATGCATCTCTGAGAGGTTAGTTAGGGCAAGCATTAGACTTAGGATCTTGTTTCAACCTGTATGTGGCTAGGTGTAAATGGGGTCAGACTTAAACAATACACAGGACTGAATCTGAGGGGAAAAACTTTGCCGTTGCCGGTAACACTTGTGCATTGTCACAACATTGGATGCCAGATGCGAAGATGAAAAATGAGCAGCCAGTAACAAAAGCGACTGGATTTCAGAAACATCGACCCCCCCCACCCTATTTCATGTATTTGTTATGTAAACAAGCATGCTATTATAATAATAATAACCCTCAATGTTGATGCAACAAATAGTGATTTTTCAGCACACCCACATGTCCAAACACAGGAAGTGGATGACAGTTGGTTTAACACAGTAACCTAACCTCCGGGCCAGAGTATTTTACACCATGTTCTCAGTGAGAGCACTCTAAGCCCTCTCAGACTTGCACCATGCTTCCCATTCCAGCGGTGAAACATTATCCAGAACAGACAAGTGTTAAAGACTCCAGACAGCATAAATGAACCACCAAGTGAACCGCTGTAGATCATCACCTTGTAGCCTGATGACAGCATTTTGTAACATGATCAAAATATCACGCAGAGCATTTATGAAGCGCTCAGATACCTTTCAGCACAGTATGCATTCTCAACCACTGCATCTCAGTTTTTAACGTCACGTAATGATTGGTCATGATCTGAACCTCACCATTATTTATATGCTATATAAGAGTTTCGGTCTTCACAATTGATCAAGTGTCAAAATTGTGGGAATTCTGTGTTGCTACAATCCACTAACATATACGGTTCCAGAATGGTTTTTAGTTTACACATTGCTTGGTGACAGCAAAAGCTTGATGCTTTGGCTTCTTTTTTTCCATTGGCAAAGAACAAGCATATAAACTAACAAGAAATGTATATAAATAAATATATACAAGTTTAGTTTAATTTCTCTTCTAGATGCCATGCTAATGTAAACTACCAGTCAAATGTTTTTGAACAATAAGATATTAAATGTTTTAAAGAAGACTCTTCTGCTCACCAAACCTGTATTTGTTTGATCCAAAGCACAACAAAACATTACAAATTTAAGTTTTCTATAATTCCTGTGATATCAAAGCTCCTTTTTAGCATTATTACTCCAGTCACACGATACTTCAGAAATCTTTCTAATATTTTGATTTGCTGCTCAAAATAAAATATTTTATGTTGAAAACAGCTTTCAGGTTTATTTGATGAATATACAATTCAGAAGAACAGCATTTATCTGAAATAGAAATCTTTTGCAACATTTTAAAATGTCTTTACCATCACTTTTGATGAATTTAAAGCATCCTTGCTGAATAAAAGTACTAATTTCCATAATTTATCTTCCAAAATAAAATCATACTGACTTCAAGCTTTTGAATAATATAGTGTATTATCTGACAAAAGCTTTTTATTTCAGATAATGCTGATCTTTGGATCTGCTAATTCATCGGATCCTGTAAAAAAAATGTTACATTTAAATATTGATTAAAAAAAGTGTTTCTTAAACAACAAATCAGCATATTAGAATGATTTCTGAAGGATCATGTGACACTGAAGGCTGGAAGTAATGATGCCGAAAATTTAGCTTTGATCACAGGAATAAATTACATTTTTAAATATATTCAAATAAAAAAGCAGTTGTTTTAAATAGTAAAACTATTTTGGAATTTTACTGTTTTTGCTGTACTTTGGATCAAACAAATACATGCTTGGTGAGCAGAATATATATATATATATTTTTTTTTTTTTGAAAAACATTACAAATCTTACTGTTCAAAAACTTTTGACTTTGTACTCTGCACAATGACAGCATTGAATCGGATGTAATCTACCTTTATTCAACCAAATCCAGATAAAACAATGATATGTGAAGCTAAAGAGCTACTGTACTCAAATTAATACTGTATTGAGGTACTTACAAAAGATATGCAAGCTGCCAGGAGGAGAATCCTCACTAAAAGATCCTCAAATTGCTCCACCACCAATTCCCACAGTGATTTTCCTGAAGACAAAAGCATGTGAATACATGATAATAAAGACCAAGGCGTGAAATGCATAAAAGGAGGCGTTAAAAAAATACATGACAAAAGATTACCCTCTTCCGCAGGCAGTTCTGTGGGACAGCCGAAGATTCACAGCATGGGGGGAATAAAAAAAAAATTCGTAACATTAGATCGAAGTTCGGGTACAGTAAAATCCTCTGTATCATTTAGGCTTTACAGCAAAAGACAACTGAGATTTTAATTTCATTTGAAAAAAAAAAAAAAGAAATACATAAGAAAACAGGTTTAAACTATTTTTTACAACAATTTCTGGAAAAATCGGTAAAATAAAAATTCTCGCTGGTAGCGAGCAGCAGTGACGTCACGCGCCTTCATTTCGGACACATGCCGGCTGATGAAATGAATATCGCCGCATGTACGCCGGCTCTTTCACGGGCCTAACAATGTTCTTACACTAGTTAAACATTGCGAAATCATCTAAACCGCGTTGCTTTTTATTGCACTGCCAATCCCAGTCTCCTCTGTTAGCATTAGCCGGGCCACGTTCGCTCACTCACCGTTCGGTCCCCATTTCTCCCGCTGACGCTTCACTTGCTCCAGGCCGAGCCCCGTGCTCTCGTTGACGGTGAAAAAGCTATAAACTTCCTCCACGGTTTTGGTGTGTGCGTTCTCCATCGTGGACGGACGGACACGCTTATTATGAACGGACTCGCAACCCCCCACAAACGGGCTTCTTCAAAGCCTTCAGTCTTGACTCCCAAGACCTTCGGATCCACGAGAAACTTGGTCCAAAACAACCGTAGTGACTTCAGATTAACAGTACACGATAAAAACCTATGTTCACGTTTTAGCTCAGGCGCTAAATGAAGCGAAAAGTTACAAACCCGGACTAACTCAACCGCAAATTACACAACGCGCATTGTAAACTCGCTGGTTGTTCAAGTTTTTTTGATGTCTGCTGGGAGTCCTGGTGTCCTTGTGATGTGCTGAATAACCAAACGAAGCCCTTTAATAGTCTTTCGGATCTATCCTTGTCTCATTCCCATGAACCGCAGCACACTACCGGTGTTCGCAGCTCTAGCACCATCAGCACCAATCGCGTGTCTCCGCTCCGCCGCTCTCCTGATCCGCATGCACTGCTTTTGCTGTCCGCATGTGGAATGCTCTCATTGGCTGCGCGGACTCCGGAAATCCCGTTCCTTCCTTTGACTTTTCTTCGTCACGTTAGTGTGGATCAGCTGACCCTCTTGGCCGACGTCACTCCAGATGAAGAAGGGTGTCGTGTAGCAAAGAAATGTCCCCTGACATGATAAAGGTGGGAGGTTTTATTCATGCTAGAAGATTCGAGAATGAGGTCTCTGCAGAGCAACAAAAGGCGTTCCTCAATTTTTGGGCGTTTTCGAATGGGGTAGGCGTTTTTCAACCTCTGTGCCTGGTTTGCTAAAACTTGAGTGGGCGATTCCTAATACTTGAACACGCTTTTCCCATCAGACATGAGTGATAAAGCGAGAAAGCGGTGAAATGCAGGTAGGAGAGAATATTAGAAGATATAACACACACTCACAGGCTATTATACAAGATATGTATCTTATAACATAAAGACGGGAAATTTGGTTTATGAAAGAATTCCATATTAAAGATCTCTCAGTAGTTTAATGTAACACTTAAAAAAAAATAGGTACTGTAGCCTGTATTTTATACACATATTTTATTTTGACATAAATGTTGTCGCGATATCGACATAATAGTAAAAATCATGAAAAAACGAGAAATAATAATAACAACGCATTTCCGCTTATGTACAGGCTTCCGTACGGTCTTGAATGGATGGTTGGAAAATGCCTAACCCGGTTTGAAAATGCCCAATAATTGGAAAAAACCTTCTTGTTGTTCCGCAGAGACCTATATTTGGGGGAAGATTCCTTTACCGACTCATGCACATAGTTACGCCGGTAGGTGGCGACAGCGAATGCTAAATTACTAAATCACACTTGATGATATTCAGATTTGCTAAAATTTGCAAAAAATTCTGTTATTAAATCTGTTCTGTTATTTTATGATCCTCGAGATACTATGTCGACACTATGTCGTTTTTATTAATATTTTGAATTAGTTGTTATTGATTTTATAGCTTCATTTTAATTTTAGTTAAGGTTTAGTACTTTTGTCATTTTTATTACATTTTTATGTTCTAACAGTGTTAAAGTTTACACAGTGCACTTAGGTCAAGATTATTTTTCATTAATGCCACATTCAATTAATTCATCAAAATATGTTGTTGTTTCATGAATCATTTTGTGCTCTATATTTTTTTAAATGAACTTTTCCTCGATGATTGTAATGGAGAAAATGTTCAACAGCTTTTGTATTTTCAAGACTTGGCATAAGTTGACTCAAAGATACATCAAAATATTCACCAAAGTAAAAATATGACAGCTTTTTATGCAACATTATATACACACACACACACACACACACACACACACACACACACACACACACACACACACATATACAGTACACTACCAGTCAACAGTTTTTGAACAGTAAGATTTTTAATGTTTTTTAAAGAAGTCTCTTCTGCTCACCAAGCCTGCATTTATTTGATCCAAAGTACAGCAAAAACAGTAATCCCCGGTTTCATAAACAAGGCTTAAGCCTAGTCCTAGACTAAAATGTTAATCTGAGCTGTTTCAACTAAAAGAAACTTGCACTGACTGATCTTAAAATATATCAGTGCCTTTGTTTTTTCTTTAGATGCACATCAGTAATGTTTTTTTCTAGGGCACGTTTATAAAAATTACTTAAATGTGCTAATTGAACAATGGTCTAATCCTGGTTTAGTCTAAGCCCTGTCTGTGAAACCAGGCCTAAGATTTTAAAATATTTTTATTATCTTTTTTATAGTTTATAAAATAATTATAAAATAACTAATTTCTATTTGAATATATATATTCAAATGTAATTTATTTCTGTAATCAAAGCTACATTTTCAGCATCATTACTCCACATGCCTCTTCAGAAGCAATCCTAATATGCTGATTTGCTGCTCAAGAAACAATTATTAGGGCCCGAGCACCGATGGTGTGAGGACCCTATTGAATCTGCTCCGTTTATTAGGGCCCGAGCACCGATGGTGTGAGGACCCTATTGAATCTGCTCCGTTTATTATTATTATTATTAGGGCCCGAGCACCGATGGTGTGAGGACCCTATTGGATCTGCTTCGTTTATTATTATTAGGGCCCGAGCACCGATGGTGTGAGGACCCTATTGAATCTGCTCCGTTTATTATTATTAGGGCCCGAGCACCGATGGTGTGAGGACCCTATTGAATCTGCTCCGTTTATTATTATTAGGGCCCGAGCCCAAAAGGGCGAAGGCCCTATTGTTTTTCTAAGGATTATTATTATTATTATTAGGGCCCGAGCCCAAAAGGGCGAAGGCCCTATTGTTTTTCTAAGGATTATTATTATTAGGGCCCGAGCCCAAAAGGGCGAAGGCCCTATTGTTCTTCTAAGGATTCTTATTAGGGCCCGAGCCCAAAAGGGCGAAGGCCCTATTGTTCTTCTAAGGATTCTTATTTGTTTGTTTTTTTTTGTTTTTTGTTTTTTTTCAACCGTTTTCAACCAAAAACTCTTGAAAATTTGCACACACGTCGGAATCTGCCGTCGTCCGGACGCCACAGAGGCTGGGACCCGGGCGTGGTTCAGGGCCTCTACAGCGCCCCCTGGAACACAGTTTGAAAACTTGATGTACTGCGCACACATACTTGCGTGTATTGATATGAAACTCGGTACACATATAGAACTCATCGAGCTGAACAACTTTTGTACTCTATGTCATGGGCTCCACGCAACAGGAAGTGAGATATTTAGGGCTGTTTAAAAAGCGCATGCTCTGGAATTTAACGTACTCCTCCCAGGAATTCCATGGGATTGTCACCAAACTCGGTCAGCATGATCTCAAGACATTGGGGACGCTAAATTGCGAGGAGATTTTTGATATCTCGAACGGTTTGGCCGTGGCAAGGCGACAAAGTTATGGCGAGAAATGAGAAACAGGAAGTGTCTAATAACTGTTGCACACATTGCCTGATTCTGATGAAACTTCACCAGTTTGTTCCTTGTATGATGCCGATTCCATAAATGTGACTATTATGAGTCAAAGTTATAGCGCCACCAACTGGGAGCAGGAAGTGTGTCATTTTCAAAATGCTTTGAAATCAGCCTCTTAATTTTACTCGATTTTCTTTAAACTTCATCAAAATCATGTCAAAACACGGCCGATAACAATATGTAAAGGGGTCGATGATAAATCAAATGCTGTTGCCATGGCAACGTGTCAAACTTTAAAATTAGATTCCTGTCTTTTCGAGGCAGATAACATGCTTAGAATTTCATGAAACTCAACACACACATCAATATTAATGATAGTTAGACACTGGCAAAAGGTCATAAATGGGCGTGGAGCAGGCACTCTATAGCGCCATCTTTTGACAAAAGTTGGGGGGTTAGTTTTTCCTACAGTCACCAAACTCTGTACTTATATTGTTCTCATCAATCTGGACAACTTTCTAAATCAAACTCATTAGCTAAGACCAACAGAAAGCCGGCTATTTTGATTTGAATGTGGATTTTTTGAAAAATCAGGTAGTAAACAAATTCACACTACTCCTAAGAACAACCAGCTTTTCACACCAAACTTTTTTAACATGAAGAGAAGATTCTGAAGATGTTAAATTGCGAGCGGATTTGGGATATCTCGAACGGTGTTGACGTGGTGATTTTTTAAAGATGTAGTAAAAAACATAACCCTAATTTTTTATATCTTTAAAGTGCAGCATCCAAACTCTTTAAAACTTTTTTCACACAGAGATCTAATCATTCTGAGCAAGTGCTGGAAATATAAATTTTATACAAGCTTCAATGAATTAAAGAAAATTAAAAAGATAACTCAGAAACCTGCTGTCACTCTGGTGAATGTCTCTACAGTATGTGTGTGCGTTCAGTCAGGCACAGAGAAGCTCATTATTGCAGGGGGGAGGGGTGAGAGGCAGAGAGGGTGACAGAGTAGAGAGCCATCCTACAGACCATCTTTGAACAAAATGCACATACTGTATGTAGTGTAATTACATAAATATGTCTGATCTTTGAGAGTCTGATATTTTGAGAAAATATAAAGGGTCACTAAGTCTTTCATTGTTCGTATTTTGCAGTTGTTGTTTTTTATTTATTTTTTACTTAACTGTATTTAATAAACTGTATTTATTTTTTACATGAACTTGTCCTATTCAGTCACATAGCAAAAGATTTAAAAAATATACAACTTTTTAGCATGATCAATTTATCTTCATTGATAGACAATATTTACATAGTGTTATTTATTGAATATAAAATAATAATAATAAAAAATTAAGACAAACTTTGACAACAAAACAAACGTTACTGTTATCTCTTCAAAACATCTGAAAACCATAATTTTAAGATCAGTTATATATATGTATCACCCCGTTAAAATACTCAACTTGATTTTTAAAGATATTTTGAAAGAATGAAGCGTTTATAGAGCACTTTATTGTGTATTGCTGTACACCCACATGAACTGTGTTCATGTTCATGTTAATTCACAGTACATAAACTTTATATGAATACTTTTTTTAGCTTAATATTAATTAACATTAATAAATGCTATTTATTTATTGGTCATGTTAACTAATATAGTTAATTTTAACAAATGAAACTGGATGGCAACATTTTATATTTTGTTTGTATGTGTCTGTGTGTTGATTTTAAAGTGTAACCCTTTCAATTCTGTAAACTTAAAATCCAAACTAGCAGAGGGTTACTGTGAATGCATGTGCCAACTGGGCACCGTCTTCCTTATTGATTCTTAGTTATGTAGCACTTAAGAGTGATGTCTTATAACAGGAGTCACCAGCAAAGCAATATCCACACAAAAATTGTACAGATAGGTAACAATGACATTTAAGCAGAAGTGGTGGATGTAAAGGAAGCAATAATAACATTTTGCTATCATAATGAATCATGTTCTTATCATCTTCATCAGAAAATAGGGAATTTGTAGCATACTGGTTCACAGTTGGCATTTATCTGAAGTCCTTGCATTGATTGCATTTAGTTAAATCAACATTATATTTGGTCAGTCTGATCTTGAGGCCTTAGAGATGTTAAATTGTGAAGATCTTGAGTTTTCATTAAAGGGCATGTCCGTGGTGGCCTGACAAAGTTTGATGTTTCTGCATAGACATAGAAGTGGTTATAACTTAGCCTGAAAATGTCTGATCTGCCACAAAATTCACAGGTTTGGTAAGAGTCCTGGCCTGAAGACACCTAAAGACCAATATTCAGATATTATCATAGCGCCACCTGTTGGCAGCAGGATATCTCATATATTTCACTAACTCAAACATACCAAGGTCAATCTGCACCAAACTTCATATGTTTGATAATAGTGCTGGCCTGAACACATCTACATGCCAATAATCAGTTATAGGCATAGCGCCACCAGCTGGCAGCGGCAAGTTTGGCACATTTAAGTGACTTTGACATATTTCTCCTACATTTACTGTATTAAAAGCATACTGCCCACCGTTTGCTGTTTTCCTGAAGCCACCGGTCGGCGGTGAGCCCGGGTGCGAGGGCCCGTTCATCGCTGCTCGCAGCTTTAATTAGGGCCCGAGCCCAAAAGGGCGAAGGCCCTATTGTTTTTCTAAGGATTATTATTATTATTATTATTATTATTATTTCATCAATGTTTTGGGTCATTTCGGGGCCCTTAACATACATGAAAACTCTTGAAACTTTGCACACACATTGGAACCTGCGGCCATCAGGGCCGGACAGACTTTGACATGGGGGGGGTCACCTGGGGGGGGCGTGGCACAGCGTTAAAAATTTTTACTTTTGAGGGACTCTGGAGCACACACCGGTTGACCTACATTTATCAAAATTCATACACATATAGACCTCATCGGGCCGAACAACTTTCATGCTCGAAGTCAGTGCTTCGCCCAACAGGAAGTCAGCTATTCAGGGATGTCTAAAAAGCGCATGCAATGGAATTTGATATACTCCTCCTAGGTGTATCCACCGATGACCACCAAACTCGGTCAGCATGATCTCAAGACATTGGGGACGCAAAATTGCCAGGGGAATTTTGATATTTCGAACGGTTTGGCCGTGGCGGGGCGACAAAGTTATGGCGAGAAATGAGAAACAGGAAGTGTCTAATAACTTTAACACACTTTGTCTGATTTTGACCAAACTTCAGCAGTTTGTTCATCGTCTGATGCCAATCACAGAGATGAGACTATTATGAGTTAAAGTTATAGCGCCACCAACTGGCAGCAGAAAGCGCAACGTTTTCTAAATGCTTTTAAATCAGCCTCTTAATTTTACTCAATTTGCTTGAAACTTCATCCCAATAATGTCGAAACACGGCCAATGAGAATCTGTGAAGGGTATTATCGATAACTTTTATCATGTTGCCATGGCAACGTGTCAAACTTTAACTTTAGGTTTTTGTGTTTTCGAGCCACTTAAAATACTTGGAATTTCATGAAACTCAACACACACATCTGTATTAATGATATTTAGACACTGATAAAAGCCCATAAATGGGCGTGGAGGAGGCACTCTATAGCGCCACCTTTTGACAAAAGTTGGGGGTTTAGTTTTGCCTACTGTCACCAAACTCGGTACATATATTGGACTCATCAAGCCGGACAACTTTCTAATTAACACTTATTAGCTATAATAAACAGGAAGTTGGCTATTTTTATTTGAATGTGGATTTTTTGAAAAATCAGGCTGTAAATAAAATAATACTAAACAAAGCAGAAACAAGAAGTTCACACCAAACTTTGTCAGCATGATAAGTATATACTCAAAATGCTAAATTGTGAGTGGATTTGGTATATCTTGAACGGTGTTGATGTGGTGATTTTTTAAAGTCACAGTAAAAAAAAGTATCATTCATTTTCATATATCTTTAAAGTGCCTGATACCAACTCTTCAAAACTTTGTATATATGAACAACAAATCATTCTTAGAAAATACACTTGGTATCAAAATTTTATCATGCTCAGAGGCCCCAAAAACATTAAAAGTATCCAGATGTGAGAGAGAAATGAAGACTGTAATACGAGGGATGAACACCAGAGGTCCTCGTATGATAAGGAATATTTTACCTCTAATCCTATTCTTCTCATTCTCAATGTTAAACAAATAAACAAATGCATAGATTAATTTGCAGCTGTTATGTACTGTACTGTCAGAAAACTTTTACCTAATTTTAAAATAAACACTAAAACGCATTAAAAATCTTTTTTTTTTTTTTATGAAAAATTATGAAATGTTTTGTTTGTCTCTCACTGATTTGGTAACACTTTCTATTGAGCCCCTATTATAAGGGTATTTCTAAGGCATTATAATGAACACCTAATGCATTATAAAAAAAAAAAAACGTATAATATATTATATCATCCATTGAATATTCATAACAACAAATATCATACATTATAATACTTAAATATTAGAGGTTATAGCTTTTAAGATTATGATTATTTATAACACACAATAGAAACCATATTAAATCTACTTCATTTGTAATGGACTATATCATATTAGATTTATTTTTTACATTATATTCTATTCTATTGACTATAAGCAACTAACTCTCACCAACTAACACTCCTTACAGTGTAGACTTAGGTTAATGTTAGGCTAAGTAGACGGTTCGTGTTCTTGCAAAGTTACTTATAATCAGTTTGTCTTTTGGGGAACTGTCAAAATACAGTGTTAGCATATATTTATCACACTACTAATAATAATTACTGCTAGTTGACATGCAGAGTTACTTATAAAAAGCTGTCTAACGGGTACCATCAAAATAATTAAACTGATCATATTACACATTTATCTGATCTAATACCTGATCTTATGGCTATTTGAGAAATATTGTTATTACTTATAAGTGGTCTTTGTATGCTTTAAGTAAAGTGACATCAGTAAGATGGCAAAATATGAGACTTATACATTACAACTATGAGGAGGTAATTATACTCAAAAGCTATAATAAAAAAAGTAAAAATTATAATAAATTAAAACGGTTCTTATGAATGCTCATGAGATGATACAACATATTATAAGGTTTTTATAATGTATTATGCATTCATTATAATGCCTTAAGAATACCCTTATAATGTCTTATAAATACATGAACCCACAAATATATTAAATATATATATTACAAATATAAATAAATGTACTAATGTACCTTTTAATAATATATGAATACTTTTTTTTGTTTAATATTAATTAACATTAATAAATGCTATTTAATTATTGTTCATGTTAAGTAATATAGTTAATGTTAACAAATTAAACTGGGTGGCAAAATTTTAAATATTGTGTGTATGTGTCTGTGTGTTGATTTTAATTAACCCTTTCAATTCTGTAAACTTTAAATCGACCCTGGCAGAAGGGTTACTGTGAATGCATGTGCCAACTGGGCACCGTTTTCCTGATGCTATCGTGATGGTGACTGCGCAGACGGCGAGGGCCCGGTCATCGCTGCTTGCAGCTTTAATTTTTTTTATTTTTTTTATTTTTTTTCAACCGTTGGGGCACTTTTGGGGGCCTTAACATACTCAAAAACTCTTGAAAATTTGCACACACGTCGGAATCTGCCGTCGTCCGGACGCCACAGAGGCTGGGACCCGGGCGTGGTTCAGGGCCTCTACAGCGCCCCCTGGAACACAGTTTGAAAACTTGATGTACTGCGCACACATACTTGCGCGTATTGATATGAAACTCGGTACACATATAGAACTCATCGAGCTGAACAACTTTTGTACTCTATGTCATGGGCTCCACGCAACAGGAAGTGAGATATTAAGGGCTGTTTAACAAGCGCATGCTCTGGAATTTAACATACTCCTCCCAGGAATTCCATGGGATTGTCACCAAACTCGGTCAGCATGATCTCAAGACATTGGGGACGCTAAATTGCGAGGAGATTTTTGATATCTCGAACGGTTTGGCCGTGGCAAGTCGACAAAGTTATGGCGAGAAATGAGAAACAGGAAGTGTCTAATAACTGTTGCACACATTGCCTGATTCTGATGAAACTTCACCAGTTTGTTCCTTGTATGATGCCGATTCCATAAATGTGACTATTATGAGTCAAAGTTATAGCGCCACCAACTGGCAGCAGGAAACGTGTCATTTTCAAAATGCTTTGAAATCAGCCTCTTAATTTTACTCGATTTTCTTTAAACTTCATCAAAATCATGTCAAAACATGGCCGATAAGAATATGTAAAGGGGTCGATGATAAATCAAATGCTGTTGCCATGGCAACGTGTCAAACTTTAAAATTACATTCCTGTCTTTTCGAGGCAGATAACATGCTTAGAATTTCATGAAACTCAACACACACATCAATATTTATGATAGTTAGACACTGGCAAAAGGTCATAAATGGGCGTGGAGCAGGCACTCTATAGCGCCATCTTTTGACAAAAGTTGGGGGGTTAGTTTTTCCTACAGTCACCAAACTCTGTACTTATATTGTTCTCATCAATCTGGACAACTCTCTAAATCAAACTCATTAGCTAAGACCAACAGAAAGCCGGCTATTTTGATTTGAAGGTGGATTTTTTGAAAAATCAGGTAGTAAACAAATTCACACTACTCCTAAGAACAACCAGCTGTTCACACCAAACTTTTTTAACATGAAGAGAAGATTCTGAAGATGTTAAATTGCGAGCGGATTTTGGATATCTCGAACGGTGTTGACGTGGTGATTTTTTAAAGATGTAGTAAAAAACATAACCCTAATTTTTTATATCTTTAAAGTGCAGCATCCAAACTCTTTAAAACTTTTTTCACACAGAGATCTAATCATTCTGAGCAAGTGCTGGAAATATAAATTGTATACAAGCTTCAATGAATTAAAGAAAATTAAAAAAATAACTCAGAAACCTGCTGTCACTCTGGTGAATGTCTCTACAGTATGTGTGTGCGTTCAGTCAGGCACAGAGAAGCTCATTATTGCAGGGGGGAGGGGTGAGAGGCAGAGAGGGTGACAGAGTAGAGAGCCATCCTACAGACCATCTTTGAACAAAAAATGCACATATGTATTGTAATTACATAAATATGTCTGATCTTTGAGAGTCTGATATTTTGAGAAAATATAAAGGGTCACTAAGTCTTTCATTTTTCGTATTTTGCAGTTGTTGTTTTTTTTTATTTATTTTTTACTTAACTGTACCATGAACTTGTCCTATTCAGTCACATAGCAAAAGATTAAAAAAAATACAACTTTTTAGCATGATCAATTTATCTTCATTGATAGACAATATTTACATAGTGTTATTTATTGAATATAAAATAATAATAATAAAAAATTAAGACAAACTTTGACAACAAAACAAACGTTACTGTTATCTCTTCAAAACATCTGAAAACCATAATTTTAAGATCAGTTATATATATATATATATATATATATATATGTATCACCCCGTTAAAATACTCAACTTGATTTTTAAAGATATTTTGAAAGAATGAAGCGTTTATAGAGCACTTTATTGTGTATTGCTGTACACCCACATGAACTGTGTTCATGTTCATGTTAATACACAGTACATAAACTTTATATGAATACTTTTTTTAGCTTAATATTAATTAACATTAATAAATGCTATTTATTTATTGATCATGTTAACTAATATAGTTAATTTTAACAAATGAAACTGGATGGCAACATTTTATATTTTGTGTGTATGTGTCTGTGTGTTGATTTTAAAGTCTAACCCTTTCAATTCTGTAAACTTAAAATCCAAACTAGCAGATGGTTACTGTGAATGCATGTGCCAACTGGGCACCGTCTTCCTTATTGATTCTTGGTTATGTAGCACTTAAGAGTGATGTCTTATAACAGGAGTCACCAGCAAAGCAATATCCACACAAAAATTGTACAGATAGGTAACAATGACATTTAAGCAGAAGTGGTGGACGTAAAGCAAGCAATAATAACATTTTGCTATCATCATGAATCATGTTCTTATCATCATCATCAGAAAATAGGAAATTTGTAGCATACTGGTTCACAGTTGGCATTTATCTGAAGTCCTTGCATTGATTGCATTTAGTTAAATCAACATTATATTTGGTCAGTCTGATCTTGAGGCCTTAGAGATGTTAAATTGTGAAGATCTTGAGTTTTCATTAAAGGGCATGTCCGTGGTGGCCTGACAAAGTTTGATGTTTCTGCATAGACATAGAAGTGGTTATAACTTAGCCTGAAAATGTCTGATCTGCCACAAAATTCACAGGTTTGGTAAGAGTCCTGGCCTGAAGACACCTAAAGACCAATATTCAGATATTATCATAGCGCCACTTGTTGGCAGCAGGATATCTCATATATTTCACTAACTCAAACATACCAAGGTCAATCTGCACCAAACTTCATATGTTTGATAATAGTGCTGGCCTGAACACATCTACATGCCAATAATCAGTTATAGGCATAGCGCCACCAGCTGGCAGCGGCAAGTTTGGCACATTTAAGTGACTTTGACATATTTCTCCTACATTTACTGTATTAAAAGCATACTGCCCACCGTTTGCTGTTTTCCTGAAGCCACCGGTCGGCGGTGAGCCCGTGTGCGAGGGCCCGTTCATCGCTGCTTGCAGCTTTAATTAGGGCCCGAGCCCAAAAGGGCGAAGGCCCTATTGTTCTTCTAAGGGTTATTATTTTTTTTTTTTTTTTTTTTTTTTTTTTTTCTTTTTTTCAACCTTCCGGGCACTTTTGGGGGCCTTAACATACTCAAAAACTCTTGAAAATTTGCACACACGTCGGAATCTGCGGCCATCAGGACGCCAAAGAGGCTGGGACCCGGGCGTGGTTCAGGGCCTCTACAGCGCCCCCTGGAACACAGTTTGAAAACTTGATGTACTGCGCACACATACTTGCATGTATTGATATGAAACTCGGTACACATATAGATCTCACTGAGCCAAACAACTTTTGTACTCTATGTCATGGGCTCCACGCAACAGGAAGTGAGATATTTAGGGCTGTTTAAAAAGCGCATGCTCTGGAATTTAACGTACTCCTCCCAGGAATTCCATGGGATTGTCACCAAACTCGGTCAGCATGATCTCAAGACATTGGGGACGCTAAATTGCGAGGAGATTTTTGATATCTCGAACGGTTTGGCCGTGGCAAGGCGACAAAGTTATGGCGAGAAATGAGAAACAGGAAGTGTCTAATAACTGTTGACCACATTGCCTGATTCTGATGAAACTTCACCAGTTTGTTCGTTGTATGATGCCGATTCCATAAATGTGACTATTATGAGTCAAAGTTATAGCGCCACCAACTGGCAGCAGGAAGTGTGTCATTTTCAAAATGCTTTGAAATCAGCCTCTTAATTTTACTCAATTTTCTTTAAACTTCATCAAAATCATGTCAAAACACGGCCGATAAGAATATGTAAAGGGGTCGATGATAAATCGAATGCTGTTGCCATGGCAACATGTCAAACTTTAAAATTAGATTCCTGTCTTTTCGAGGCAGTTAACATGCTTAGAATTTCATGAAACTCAACACACACGTCAATATTTATGATAGTTAGACACTGGCAAAAGGTCATAAATGGGCGTGGAGCAGGCACTCTATAGCGCCATCTTTTGACAAAAGTTGGGGGGTTAGTTTTTCCTACAATCACTAAACTCTGTACATATATTAATCTCATCAATTTGGACAACTTTCTAAATCAAACTCATTAGCTGAGACCAACAGGAAGCCGGCTATTTTGATTTGAATGTGGATTTTTGGAAAAATCAGGCTGTAAACAAATGCACACTACTTCTAAGAACAACCAGCTGTTCACACCAAACTTTTTTAACATGAAGAGAATATTCTGAAGATGTTAAATTGCGACCGGATTTTGGATATCTTGAACGGTGTGGACGTGGTGATTTTTTAAAGATATAGTAAAAAATATTTTTATATCTTTAAAGTGCAGCATCCAAACTCTTTAAAACTTTTTTCACACAGAGATCTAATCATTCTGAGCAAGTGCTGGAAATAAAAAATGTATACAAGCTTCTATGAATTAAAGAAAATTTAAAAAATAACTCAGAAACCTGCTGTCACTCTGGTGAATGTCTCTACAGTATGTGTGTGCGTTCAGTCAGGCACAGAGAAGCTCATTATTGCAGGGGGGAGGGGTGAGAGGCAGAGAGGGTGACAGAGTAGAGAGCCATCCTACAGACCATCTTTGAACAAAATGCACATACTGTATGTAGTGTAATTACATAAATATGTCTGATCTTTGAGAGTCTGATATTTTGAGAAAATATAAAGGGTCACTAAGTCTTTCATTGTTCATTTTTTGCAGTTGTTGTTTTTTATTTATTTTTTACTTAACTGTACCATGAACTTGTCCTATTCAGTCACATAGCAAAAGATTTTAAAAAATACAACTTTTTAGCATGATCAATTTATCTTCATTGATAGACAATATTTACATAGTGTTATTTATTGAATATAAAATCATAATAATAAAAAATTAAGACAAACTTTGACAACAAAACAAACGTTACTGTTATCTCTTCAAAACATCTGAAAACCATAATTTTAAGATCAGTTATATATATGTATCACCCCGTTAAAATACTCAACTTGATTTTTAAAGATATTTTGAAAGAATGAAGCGTTTATAGAGCACTTTATTGTGTATTGCTGTACACCCACATGAACTGTGTTCATGTTCATGTTAATTCACAGTACATAAACTTTATATGAATACTTTTTTTAGCTTAATATTAATTAACATTAATAAATGCTATTTATTTATTGGTCATGTTAACTGATATAGTTAATTTTAACAAATGAAACTGGATGGCAACATTTTATATTTTGTGTGTATGTGTCTGTGTGTTGATTTTAAAGTGTAACCCTTTCAATTCTGTAAACTTAAAATCCAAACTAGCAGATGGTTACTGTGAATGCATGTGCCAACTGGGCACCGTCTTCCTTATTGATTCTTAGTTATGACAACAATTGATTTTATACAAAAATATATTATACAAAAATTGTACAGATAGGTAACAATGACATTTAAGCAGAAGTGGAGGATATAAAGGAAGCAATAATAACATTTTGCTATCATCATGAATTACATGTTCTTATTTGTAGCATACTGGTTCACAGTTGGCATCTATCTGAAGTCCTTGCATTGATTGCATTTAATTAAATCAACATTATATTTGGTCAGTCTGATCTTGAGGCCTTAGAGATGTTAAATTGTGAAGATCTTGAGTTTTCATTAAAGGGCATGTCCGTGGTGGCCTGACAAAGTTTGATGTTTCTGCATAGACATAGAAGTGGTTATAACTTAGCCTGAAAATGTCTGATCTGCCACAAAATTCACAGGTTTGGTAAGAGTCCTGGCCTGAAGACACCTAAAGACCAATATACAGATATTATCATAGCGCCACCTGTTGGCAGCAGGATATCTCATATATTTCACTAACTCAAACACACCAAGGTCAATCTGCACCAAACTTCATATGTTTGATAATAGTGCTGGCCTGAACACATCTACATGTCAATAATCAGTTATAGGCATAGCGCCACCAGCTGGCAGCAGCAATTTTGGCACATTTAAATGACTTATGACATATTTTTTCTATATTTACTGTATTAAAAGCATACTGCCCACCGATTGCTGTTTTCCTGAAGCCACCGGTCGGCGGTGAGCCCGGGTGCGAGGGCCCGTTCATCGCTGCTCGCAGCTTTAATTATTATTATTATTATTTTTTTTTCAATGTTTTGGGGGATTTCGGGGACCTTAACATACACGAAAACTCTTGAAACTTTGCACACACATTGGAACCTGCGGCCATCAGGGCCGGACAGACTTTGACATGGGGGGGTCACCTGGGGGGGGCATGGCACAGTGTTAAAAATTGCGACTTTTAAAGGGCTCTGGAGCGCACAACGGTTGACCTACAGTCACCAAAATACATACACATATAGACCTCATCGGGCCGAACAAATATCACACTCATAGTCCGTGCTTCGCCAAACAGGAAGTCGGCTGTTCAGGGATGTCTAAAAAGTGCATGCAATGGAATTTGAAATACTCCTACTAGGCCTTTCCACCGATGGCCACCAAACTCGGTCAGCATGATCTCAAGACATTGGGGATGCAAAATTGCCAGGGGATTTTTGATATCTCGAACGGTTTGACCGTGACGGGGCGACAAATTTATGGCGAGAAATGAGAAACAGGAAGTGCCTAATAACTTTGACATACTTTGTCTGATTTTGACCAAACTTCAGCAGTTTGTTCATCGTCTGATGCCGATCACAGAGATGTGACTATTATGAGTCAAAGTTATAGCGCCACCAACTGGCAGCAGAAAGCGTGACGTTTTTGAAACGCTTTAAACTCAGCCTCTTAATTTTACTCAATTTGCTTCAAACTTCATCACAATAATGTCAAAACACGACCGATAAGAATCTGTGAAGGGCGTTATCCATAACTTTTATCATGTTGCCATGGCAACGTGTCAAACTTTAACTTTAGTTTTTTGTGTTTTTGAGCCACTTAAAATGCTTAGAATTTCATGAAACTCAACACACACATCTGTATTAATAACAGTTAAACACTGATAAAAGCCCATAAATGGGCGTGGAGCAGGCGCTCCATAGCGCCACCTTTTGACAAAAGTTGGGGGGTTACTTTGTCCTACAGTCACCAAACTCGGTACATATATTGGACTCATCAAGCCGGACAACTTTCTAATTTACACCCATTAGCTACGACCAACAGGAAGTCAGCTATTTTTATTTATATATGGATTTTTGGAAAAATCAAGCTGTGGAATTTGAAATACTCCTCCTAGACCTTTCCACCGATGGCCACCAAACTCAGTCAGCATGATCTCAAGATATTGGGAATGCAAAATTGCCAGGGGATTTTTGCTATCTCGAACGGTTTGGCCATGGCAGGGCGACAAATTATGGCGAGAAATGAGAAACAGGAAATGTCTAATAATTTTGACACACTTTAGCTGATTTTGACCAAACTTAAGCAGTTTGTTCGTAGTATGATACCGATCACAGAGATGTGACTATTATGAGTCAAAGTTATAGCGCCACCAACTGGCAGCAGGAAGTGTGTTGCTTGCAAAACGCTTTTAAATCAACCTCTTTATTTTACTCAATTTGCTTCAAACTTCATCAGAATAATATCAAAACACGGCCGATGAGAATCTGTGAAGGGGTCCTTGATACATCAAATGCTGTTGCCATGGCAACATGTCAAACTTTAACATTTGTTTCCTGTGTTTTTAAATATAGCTGTGAATAAATTCATATCACTCATAGCAGAATCAGACAGTTCACAGCAAACTTTGTCAACATGATGCCAAGATACTGAAGATGTTAAATTGTGAACGGCTTTGGGACATCTTGAACGGTGTTGATGTGGTGATTTATGAAAGTAACAATAAAAAAGATGAAGAGTTATTTTCATATATCTTTAAATTGCATTATTCCAACTCATCAAAACTTTTTACATATAAACAACAAGAAATTCTTAGGAAATACGTGTAGTTTCAAAATGTTATCATGCTCAGAGGCCCCAAAAACATTAAAAGTGTCACATAAATTTGTCAGATTAAAGCTCTAATACCAGGGATGAACACTAGAGGTCCTCATAAGATAAGGAATCGTTTGACCTCTAATGCTATTTAGCTCATTCTCAGTGTATAAGAATGAAAATATTCCATAGAATCAGTTGATATAGACTGTACTGTCAGTGTACTTTTACATAATTATTTTGTATAGGTGCTTAAAGAGCATTAAAATCTTTTTTTAATCTTTTAAGGAAAAATTATATGATTTATATACATATATACAATCTCACTGATAGAATAAAAAATCTTATAAGTATGACACTATACTGCTCAGTTCACTTAATTAGAATGAGAAACAAATACATCAACTAAGTTAATATGTATTTATTTTTAATATATTTGTTTATAATTATTTCACAGATGCTTATAGATCATTAAAATAATATTAAAAAATGGATGTAGATCATAAAACATGGTAACTATTTAAAATAGGGTCTCTTTTGTTAACATTAGTTAATGAACTAACACACGAACGAACAACGAACAATATTTTTGTACTCGATTTTCTTCAAACTTCATCAGAATGATGTAAAAACACGGCCGATGAGAGTCTGTAAAGGCGTCCCTGATGCATCAAATGCTGTTGCCATGGCAAATAAATAAAAATACAAAATACATTCAAATATTTGTTTCCTGTGTTTTTGAGGCAGATAGCGTGCCTAGAATTTAATTTTCCATTTTCAATTTTCAATGATTTATTATATATTTAAAGTGCAGCATCCTAACTCTTTGAAACTTTTTTCATACAAATAACTATTCATTCTGATTAAACACAGTTCATTTCATAATTATACAAAAATCCACGAATGAAAGAAAATTAAAAAACAAATCTGATCTCACTCTGCTCTGCACTCTATGTGTGTGTTTGTGTGGTAAGTGGCTGAGTGTAAGGAGGTGGGATGGGTGGTAAGAGAAAGAGTCAGACAGGAGGAGAGACAGTTAGGGTTAGTCCAAAGGGTTATTGTGAATGCATGTGCCAACTGGGCACCGTTTTCCAGATGCTATCAGTATGGCGACTGCACAGACGGCGAGGGCCCGGTCAACGCTGCTTGCAGCTTTAATTAGGGCCCGAGCCCAAAAGGGCGAAGGCCCTATTGTTTTTCTAAGGATTATTATTATTATTATTATTATTATTATTATTATTATTATTTTTTTTTCAATGTTTTGGGGGATTTCGGGGGCCTTAACATACACGAAAACTCTTGAAACTTTGCACACACATTGGAACCTGCGGCCATCAGGGCCGGACAGACTTTGACATGGGGGGGTCACCTGGGGGGGGCATGGCACAGCGTTAAAAATTGCGACTTTTGAAGGGCTCTGGAGCGCACAACGGTTGACCTACAGTCACCAAAATTCATACTCATATAGACCTCATCGGGCCGAACAAATTTCACACTCATAGTCCGTGCTTCGCCAAACAGGAAGTCGGCTATTCAGGGATGTCTAAAAAGTGCATGCAATGGAATTTGAAATACTCCTACTAGGCCTTTCCACCGATGGCCACCAAACTCAGTCAGCCTGATCTGAAGACATTGGGGACGCAAAATTGCCAGGGGATTTTTGATATCTCGAACGGTTTGACCGTGACGGGGCGACAAATTTATGGCGAGAAATGAGAAACAGGAAGTGCCTAATAACTTTGAAATACTTTGTCTGATTTTGACCAAACTTCAGCAGTTTGTTCACCGTCTGATGCCGATCACAGAGATGTGACTATTATGAGTCAAAGTTATAGCGCCACCAACTGGCAGCAGAAAGCGTGACGTTTTTGAAACGCTTTAAACTCAGCCTCTTAATTTTACTCAATTTGCTTCAAACTTCATCACAATAATGTCAAAACACGACCGATAAGAATCTGTGAAGGGCGTTATCCATAACTTTTATCATGTTGCCATGGCAACGTGTCAAACTTTAACTTTAGTTTTTTGTGTTTTTGAGCCACTTAAAATGCTTAGAATTTCATGAAACTCAACACACACATCTGTATTAATGACAGTTAAACACTGATAAAAGCCCATAAATGGGCGTGGAGCAGGCGCTCCATAGCGCCACCTTTTGACAAAAGTTGGGGGGTTACTTTGTCCTACAGTCACCAAACTCGGTACATATATTGGACTCATCAAGCCGAACAACTTTCTAATTTACACCCATTAGCTACGACCAACAGGAAGTCAGCTATTTTTATTTAAATATGGATTTTTGGAAAAATCAAGCTGTGGAATTTGAAATACTCCTCCTAGACCTTTCCACCGATGGCCACCAAACTCGGTCAACATGATCTCAAGATATTGGGAATGCAAAATTGCCAGGGGATTTTTGCTATCTCGAACGGTTTGGCCGTGGCAGGGCGACAAATTATGGCGAGAAATGAGAAACAGGAAATGTCTAATAATTTTGACACACTTTATCTGATTTTGACCAAACTTAAGCAGTTTGTTCGTCGTATGATACCGATCACAGAGATGTGACTATTATGAGTCAAAGTTATAGCGCCACCAACTGGCAGCAGGAAGTGTGTTGCTTGCAAAACGCTTTTAAATCAACCTCTTAATTTTACTCAATTTGCTTCAAACTTCATCAGAATAATATCAAAACACGGCCGATGAGAATCTGTGAAGGGGTCCTTGATACATCAAATGCTGTTGCCATGGCAACATGTCAAACTTTAACATTTGTTTCCTGTGTTTTTAAATATAGCTGTGAATAAATTCATATCACTCATAGCAGAATCAGACAGTTCACACCAAACTTTGTCAACATGATGCCAAGATACTGAAGATGTTAAATTGTGAACGGCTTTGGGACATCTTGAACGGTGTTGATGTGGTGATTTATGAAAGTAACAATAAAAAAGATGAAGAGTTATTTTCATATATCTTTAAATTGCATTATTCTAACTCATCAAAACTTTTTACATATAAAGAACAAGAAATTCTTAGGAAATACGTGTAGTTTCAAAATGTTATCATGCTCAGAGGCCCCAAAAACATTAAAAGTGTCACATAAATTTGTCAGATTAAAGCTCTAATACCAGGGATGAACACTAGAGGTCCTCATAAGATAAGGAATCGTTTGACCTCTAATGCTATTTAGCTCATTCTCAGTGTATAAGAATGAAAATAATCCATAGAATCAGTTGATATAGACTGTACTGTCAGTGTACTTTTACATAATTATTTTGTATAGGTGCTTAAAGAGCATTAAAATATTTTTTTAATCTTTTAAGGAAAAATTATATGATTTATATACATATATACAATCTCACTGATAGAATAAAAAATATTATAAGTATGACACTATACTGCTCAGTTCACTTAATTAGAATGAGAAACAAATACATCAACTAAGTAAATATGTATTTATTTTTAATATATTTGTTTATAATTATTTCACAGATGCTTATAGATCATTAAAATAATATAAAAAAATGGATGTAGATCATAAAACATGGTAACTATTTAAAATAGGGTCTCTTTTGTTAACATTGGTTAATGAACTAACAAACACGAACGAACAACGGACAATATATTTGTACTCGATTTTATTCAAACTTCATCAGAATAATGTAAAAACACGGCCGAGTCTGTAAAGGCGCCCCTGATGCATCAAATGCTGTTGCCATGGCAAATAAATAAAAATAAAAAATACATTCAAATATTTGTTTCCTGTGTTTTTGAGGCAGATAGCGTGCCTAGAATTTCATTTCCCATTTTCAATTTTCAATGATTTATTATATATTTAAAGTGCAGCATCCTAACTCTTTGAAACTTTTTTCATACAAATAACTATTCATTCTGATTAAACACAGTTCATTTCATAATTATATAAAACTCCACGAATGAAAGAAAATTAAAAAACAAATCTGATCTCACTCTGCTCTGCACTCTATGTGTGTGTTTGTGTGGTAAGTGGCTGAGTGTAAGGAGGTGGGATGGGTGGTAAGAGAAAGAGTCAGACAGGAGGAGAGACAGTTAGGGTTAGTCCAAAGGGTTATTGTGAATGCATGTGCCAACTGGGCACCGTTTTCCTGATGCTATTGGGATGGCGACTGCCAGACGGCGAGGGCCCGGTCAACGCTGCTTGCAGCTTTAATTATTATTATTATTATTATTATTATTTTTTTTTTTTCAATGTTTTGGGGGATTTCGGGGGCCTTAACATACACGAAAACTCTTGAAACTTTGCACACACATTGGAACCTGCGGCCATCAGGGCCGGACAGACTTTGACATGGGGGGGTCACCTGGGGGGGGCATGGCACAGCGTTAAAAATTGCGACTTTTGAAGGGCTCTGGAGCGCACAACGGTTGACCTACAGTCACCAAAATTCATACACATATAGACCTCATCGGGCCGAACAAATTTCACACTCATAGTCCGTGCTTCGCCAAACAGGAAGTCGGCTATTCAGGGATGTCTAAAAAGTGCATGCAATGGAATTTGAAATACTCCTACTAGGCCTTTCCACCGATGGCCACCAAACTCGGTCAGCATGATCTCAAGACATTGGGGACGCAAAATTGCCAGGGGATTTTTGATATCTCGAACGGTTTGACCGTGACGGGGCGACAAATTTATGGCGAGAAATGAGAAACAGGAAGTGCCTAATAACTTTGACATACTTTGTCTGATTTTGACCAAACTTCAGCAGTTTGTTCATCGTCTGATGCCGATCACAGAGATGGGACTATTATGAGTCAAAGTTATAGCGCCACCAACTGGCAGCAGAAAGCGTGACGTTTTTGAAACGCTTTAAACTCAGCCTCTTAATTTTACTCAATTTGCTTCAAACTTCATCCCAATAATGTCAAAACACGACCGATAAGAATCTGTGAAGGGCGTTATCCATAACTTTTATCATGTTGCCATGGCAACGTGTCAAACTTTAACTTTAGTTTTTTGTGTTTTTGAGCCACTTAAAATGCTTAGAATTTCATGAAACTCAACACACACATCTGTATTAATGACAGTTAAACACTGATAAAAGCCCATAAATGGGCGTGGAGCAGGCGCTCCATAGCGCCACCTTTTGACAAAAGTTGGGGGGTTACTTTGTCCTACAGTCACCAAACTCGGTACATATATTGGACTCATCAAGCCGGACATCTTTCTAATTTACACCCATTAGCTACGACCAACAGGAAGTCAGCTATTTTTATTTAAATATGGATTTTTGGAAAAATCAAGCTGTGGAATTTGAAATACTCCTCCTAGACCTTTCCACCGATGGCCACCAAACTCGGTCAGCATGATCTCAAGATATTGGGAATGCAAAATTGCCAGGGGATTTTTGGTATCTCGAACGGTTTGGCCTTGGCAGAGCGACAAATTATGGCGAGAAATGAGAAACAGGAAATGTCTAATAATTTTGACACACTTTATCTGATTTTGACCAAACTTAAGCAGTTTGTTCGTCGTATGATACCGATCACAGAGATGTGACTATTATGAGTCAAAGTTATAGCGCCACCAACTGGCAGCAGGAAGTGTGTTGCTTGCAAAACGCTTTTAAATCAACCTCTTAATTTTACTCAATTTGCTTCAAACTTCATCAGAATAATATCAAAACACGGCCGATGAGAATCTGTGAAGGGGTCCTTGATACATCAAATGCTGTTGCCATGGCAACGTGTCAAACTTTAACATTTGTTTTCTGTGTTTTTAAATATAGCTGTGAATAAATTCATATCACTCATAGCAGAATCAGACAGTTCACACCAAACTTTGTCAACATGATGCCAAGATACTGAAGATGTTAAATTGTGAACGGCTTTGGGACATCTTGAACGGTGTTGATGTGGTGATTTATGAAAGTAACAATAAAAAAGATGAAGAGTTATTTTCATATATCTTTAAATTGCATTATTCTAACTCATCAAAACTTTTTACATATAAAGAACAAGAAATTCTTAGGAAATACGTGTAGTTTCAAAATGTTATCATGCTCAGAGGCCCCAAAAACATTAAAAGTGTCACATAAATTTGTCAGATTAAAGCTCTAATACCAGGGATGAACACTAGAGGTCCTCATAAGATAAGGAATCGTTTGACCTCTAATGCTATTTAGCTCATTCTCAGTGTATAAGAATGAAAATAATCCATAGAATCAGTTGATATAGACTGTACTGTCAGTGTACTTTTACATAATTATTTTGTATAGGTGCTTAAAGAGCATTAAAATCTTTTTTTAATCTTTTAAGGAAAAATTATATGATTTATATACATATATACAATCTCACTGATAGAATAAAAAATCTTATAAGTATGACACTATACTGCTCAGTTCACTTAATTAGAATGAGAAACAAATACATCAACTAAGTTAATATGTATTTATTTTTAATATATTTGTTTATAATTATTTCACAGATGCTTATAGATCATTAAAATAATATTAAAAAATGGATGTAGATCATAAAACATGGTAACTATTTAAAATAGGGTCTCTTTTGTTAACATTGGTTAATGAACTAACACACGAACGAACAACGAACAATATATTTGTACTCGATTTTCTTCAAACTTCATCAGAATGATGTAAAAACACGGCCGATGAGAGTCTGTAAAGGCGTCCCTGATGCATCAAATGCTGTTGCCATGGCAAATAAATAAAAATACAAAATACATTCAAATATTTGTTTCCTGTGTTTTTGAGGCAGATAGCGTGCCTAGAATTTTATTTTCCATTTTCAATTTTCAATGATTTATTATATATTTAAAGTGCAGCATCCTAACTCTTTGAAACTTTTTTCATACAAATAACTATTCATTCTGATTAAACACAGTTCATTTCATAATTATACAAAACTCCACAAATGAAAGAAAATTAAAAAACAAATCTGATCTCACTCTGCTCTGCACTCTATGTGTGTGTTTGTGTGGTAAGTGGCTGAGTGTAAGGAGGTGGGATGGGTGGTAAGAGAAAGAGTCAGACAGGAGGAGAGACAGTTAGGGTTAGTCCAAAGGGTTATTGTGAATGCATGTGCCAACTGGGCACCGTTTTCCTGATGCTATCGGGATGGCGACTGCCAGACGGCGAGGGCCCGGTCAACGCTGCTTGCAGCTTTAATTATTATTAGGGCCCGAGCACCGATGGTGTGAGGACCCTATTGGATCTGCTTCGTTTATTATTATTATTATTATTATTATTATTATTATTATTATTATTATTATTCTTCTCCAAAATGAATCGCATTTTTGAGGGCTTAGACATACCCGAAAACTCATGAAACTTCGCACACACATCAGACCTGGGGAAAATTTACGTCTGATATGGGTTTCAGAAGTGGGTGTGGCAAAATGGCTCGACAGCGCCACCTTTACACGTTCCGCGGTGTGCGCTTTCAGCTGTGATTCACGTACATGCACGGAAATCGGTACACACATGTAACACACCAATACCTACAAAAAAGCCTCTTGGAGCAAAATCCGGAACCCAACAGGAAGTCGGTTAATATTAATATTTTCAACAAAATTTGTGTCATTTTTGCCATTTTCAGGCGTCGTACTTGAACGAACTCCTCCTAGAGGTTTATTCGGATCAACACCAAATTTGCAGAGTCTAGTCTAAAGCCCTTTGTGACGTTAGATTGTGAAGATCTAGAGTTTTTATCGGAGGGCGTGTCCATGGCGGCCTCGCAAATTTCGATGTTTCGCCATGAAAAAGGAAGTTGCTATAACTCAGGCATACAATGTCCGATCCGTCCCAAACTTCACATGTGTGATAACACTCCTGACCTGATGACATCCACATGCCCATATTCAGTTTTACTCATAGCGCCACCTGCTGGCAACAGGAAGTGTCATGCTGTACTCTGCAACAAACTCCTCCAAGAGATTTTATCAGATCAACACCAAAATCGGTCAGTCTAATAAAAAGGCTTTAGCGATGTTAAATTGCTAAGATCTTGAGTTTTCGTTGAAGGGCGTGTCCGTGGCGGCCTGGTAAATTTCGAGGTCTCGCCATGGATAATACACTTGTTATAACTCAGCCATAAAATGTCCGATTTGCCTCAAACTTCACATGTTCGATAAGAGTCCTGGCCTGAACCAATCTGAAGGCCAATATTCTATTATAATCACAGCGCCACCTGTTGGCAACAGGAAATGACTTGTATCAAACTCCTCCTAGAGATTTAATGATATCAACATTATATTTGGTCAGTCTGATCTAGAGGCCTTAAAGATGTTAAATTGCGAAGATCTTGAGTTTTCGTTAAAGGGCGTGTCTGTGGCTGCATGACAAAGTTTGATGTTTCGCCATGGACATAGAAGTTGTTATAACTCAGCCATAAAATGTCCGATCTGCCTCAAACTTCACAGGTTTGGTGAGAGTCCTGGCCTGAAGACATCTAAAGACCAATATTCAGATATTATCATAGCGCCACCTGTTGGCAGCAGGATATATCATATCTTTCACTAACTCAAACATACCAAGGTCAATCTGCACCAAACTTCATATGTTTGATGAAAGTGGTGGCCTGAACACATCTACATGTCAATAATCAGTTTTAGGCATAGCGCCACCAGCTGGCAGCAGGAAATTTGGCACATTTAAGTGACTTTGACATATTTCTCCTATTTTTACTGTATTAAAAGCATTCTACCCACCATTTGCTGTGTTCCTAAAGCCACCGGTCGGCGGTGAGCCCGTGTGCGAGGGCCCGTTCATCGCTGCTTGCAGCTTTAATTAGGGCCCGAGCACTACAGTGCGAGGACCCTATTGGAATTGCTCCGTTTATTATTCTTCTTCTTCTTCTTCTCCAAAATGAAAAGTCTTTTTGAGGGCCTAAACATGCCCGAAAACTCACGAAACTTTGCACACGCATCAGACCTGGCGAAAATTTACATCTGATATGGTTTTCAAAAGTGGGTGTGGCAAAATGGCTCGATAGCGCCACCTATAAAATTTCAACGGAGTGCCCCTCGAGCTACGTTTCATGTACATGTACGAAACTCGGTACACATATGTAACACACCAATACCTACAAAAAAGTCTCCTGGTGCAACATCCGAAACCCAACAGGAAGTCCGTTATATTGAATTTCCTGTACGATTTTTGTGCAGTTTTTGCCATTTTCAGGCCTCATACTTTAACGAACTCCTCCTACAGTTTTTATCCGATCATCTTCAAATTTGCTGAGTGTCATCATAAGGCCTTTGCGATGTTAAATTGCGAAGCTTTAGAGTTTTCGTCGAAGGGCGTGTCCGTGGCGGCCGGACAAACTTTGATGTTTCGCCATGAAAAAGGAAGTTGCTATAACTCAGGCATACGATGTCCGATCTGCCTCAAACTTCACATGTTTGATGACAGTCCGGTCCTGAACACACGTCAGTGCCCATATTCAGTTATAGTCATAGCGCCACCTGCTGACAACAGGAAATTACATATTTAACACTGTTACGGACTCTTAGCAACATATTGAAAAGCGTTAACAAGTCTTAAATAGGCTAGCAACATGCTACAAACATGCTAAAACATGCTAGCAACACTTAGCTAAGAGCTAAAGCATGCTATTAATACAAATACAAAAGGAAATTGCTGTAACTCATGTATATACTGTTGAATCTGACCCAAACTTAATATTCAACATGCTACAAAAATAATAAAGCATGCTAGCAACACTTAGCTAATATGCTAAAGCATGCTAATTATACAATAAAACAGGAAGTTACTCTAACTCAGGCATACCATGTCCAATCAGCACCAAACTTAACATGTTTGATAAGAATCCTGGCCTAAACACACGCCCATGCCTGTATTCAGTTATAGTCATAGCGCCACCAGCTGGTAACAGGAAGCCACATGTTTAATACTGTTGTGGATGATTAGCAACATTTAAAAAAATTCAACAACTGTTAAAAAGGGTAGCAACATGCTAGAAACATGCTATAACATGTTAGCAACATTTAGCTAAGTGCTAAAGCATGCTCTTAATGCAATGAAACAGGAAGTTACTGTAACTCAGGCATGCAATGTCCAATCAGCCCCAAACTTCACATGTTTGATAACTGTCCTGGCCTGAAGATGTCTACATGCCAATATTCAGTTATAGTTATAGCGCCACCTACTGTCAAGAGGAAGTGACATGTTTAACACGGTGACACACTATTAGCAACACACTAAAAAAGCCATTGAGTGCTAAACTAGTTTTAAAAACGTACTCAAACATGCTAGCAACACTTACTTAGTGCTAAAGCATGTTGTTAAAGACATAAAACAGGAAGTTATTGTAACTCAGGCATGCAATGTCCAATCAGCCCCAAACTTCACATGTTTGATAAGACTCCTGGCCTGAAGATATAAACATGCCCATATTCAGTTATAGTCACAGCGCCACCTGCTGACAACAGGAAGTGTCGTTTAATGGTGTTACGGACTCCTAGCAACATATTAAAAAGCGTTAGCAAGTTTTAAATAGGCTAGCATCATGCTAGAATCATGTTAAAACATGCTAGCAACACTTAGCTAAGAGCTAAAGCATGATATTAATACGAAGAAAAATAAGTGTAACTCATGCATACAATGTCCAATCTGACCCAAGCTTAATATGTTTGATAAGAGTCCTGGTCTGAACACAAGCCCATGCCCATATTCAGTTATAGTCATAGTGCCACCTACTGGCAACAGGAAGTCACATGTTTAATACTGTTGTGGATGCCAAGCAACATCTTAAAAATATCAACAAGTGTTAAATAGGGTAGCAACATAATAGAAACATGTTAGCAACATTTAGCTAAGTGCTAAAGCATACTCTTAATGCAATGAAACAGGAAGTTACTGTAACTCAGGCATGCAATGTCCAATCAGCCCCAAACTTAATTTGTTTGATAAGAGTCCTGGCCTGAATACATTTACATGCCAGTATTTAGTTATAGTCATAGTGCCACCAGCTGGCAACAGCAAATTACTTGTTTTACACTAACTTAAGCATGCAATGTACAATATGCACCAAACTTGACATGTTTGCCAATAGTCCTGGCCTGAAGACATCTAAAAGCCAATATTTCGTAATAGCGCCACCTGTTGGCAGCAGGATATGTCATGACTTACACTCAAGCATGCCATGTTCAAGCTTCACCAAACTTCATATGTTTCATAAAAGCACTGGCCTGAACACATCTGCATGCCAATATTCAGTTATAGGCATAGCACCACCAGCTGGCAGCAGGAAGATTGGCACATATCAATGACTTTGACATATTCCTCCTACATTTACTGTGTTAATAGCATAGTGCCCACCATTCGCCACCGATCGGCGGTGAGCCCGAGTGCGAGGGCCCTACCATCGCTGCTTGCAGCTTTAATTATTATTATTATTCTTCTTCTCCAAAGTGAATCGCATTTTAGAGGACCTAAACATTCCCGAAAACTCACAAAACTTTGCACACACATCAAACCTGGCGAAAATTTACGTCTGATTTGGGTTTCAGAAGTGGGTGTGGCAAAATGGCTCGACAGCGCCACCTTTAGACGTTCAGCGGTGTGCGCTTTCAGCTGTGATTCACGTACATGCACGGAAATCGGTACACACATGTAACACACCAAAACCTACAAAAAAGCCTCTTGGAGCAAAATCCGGAACCCAACAGGAAGTCGGTTAATATTAATATTCTCAACAAAATTTGTGTCATTTTTGCCTTTTTCAGGTGTCGTACTTGAACGAACTCCTCCTACAGATTTATTCGGATCAACGCCAAATTTGCTGAGTCTAGTCTAAAGCCCTTTGTGACGTTAAATTGTGAAGATCTAGAGTTTTCATCGGAGGGCGTGTCCGTGGCGGCCTCGCAAATTTCGATGTTTCGCCATGAAAAAGGAAGTTGCTATAACTCAGGCATACAATGTCCTATCTGTCCCAAACTTCACATGTGTGATAACACTCCTGACCTGAAGACATCTACATGCCCATATTCAGTTATAGTCATAGCGCCACCTGCAGGCAACAGGAAGTGTCATGCTGTACTCTACAACCAACTCCTCCTAGAGATTTATTCAGATCAACACCAAAATCGGTCAGTCTAATATAAAGGCCTTAGCGATGTTAAATTGTGAAGATCTTGAGTTTTCGGTAAAGGGCGTGTCCGTGGCAGCCTGACAAATTTCGAGGTCTCGCCATGGATATAAAACTTGTTATAACTCAGCCATAAAATGTCCGATTTGCCTCAAACTTCACCTATTTGATAAGAGTCCTGGCCTGAACACATCTGAAGGCCAATATTCTATTATAATCACAGCGCCACCTGTTGGCAACAGGAAATGACTTGTATCAAACTCCTCCTAGAGATTTAATGATATCAACATTATATTTGGTCAGTCTGATCTAGAGGCCTTAGAGATGTTAAATTGCGAAGATCTTGAGTTTTCGTTAAAGGGCGTGTCTGTGGCGGCGTGACAAAGTTTGATGTTTCGCCATGGACATAGAAGTTGTTATAACTCAGCCATAAAATGTCCGATCTGCCTCAAACTTCACAGGTTTGGTAAGAGTCCTGGCCTGAAGATACCTAAAGGCCAATATTCAGATATTATCATAGCGCCACCTGTTGGCAGCAAGATATATCATATCTTTCACTAACTCAAACATACCAAGGTCAATCTGCACCAAACTTCATATGTTTGATGAAAGTGGTGGCCTGAACACATCTACATGCCAATAATCAGTTATATGCATAGCGCCACCAGCTGGCAGCAGGAAATTTGGCACATTTAAGTGACTTTGACATATTTCTCCTATTTTTACTGTATTAAAAGCATACTACCCACCATTTGCTGTGTTCCTAAAGCCACCGGTCGGCGGTGAGCCCGTGTGCGAGGGCCCGTTCATCGCTGCTTGCAGCTTTAATTATTATTATTATTCTTCTTATCCGGAATGAATCGCATTTTTGAGGGCCTAAACATACCCGAAAACTAACGAAACTTTGCACACACATCAGACCTGGCGAAAATGGACGTCTGATATGGGTTGCAGAAGTGGGTGTGGCAAAATGGCTCAATAGCGCCACCTTTACACGTTCCGCGGTGTGCGCATTCTGCTGTGATTATCGTACATGCACAAAAATCGGTACACACATGTAACACACCAATACCTACAAAAAAGCCTCTTGAGATAAAATCCGAAACCCAACAGGAAGTCGGTTATTATTAATTTTCTCAGCAAAATTTGTGTCATTTTTGCCATTTTCAGGTGTCATACTTGAACGAACTCCTCCTAGAGATTTATTCCGATCAACACCAAATTTGGTGAGTCTAATCTAAAGCCCTTTGTGACGTTAAATTGTGAAGATCTAGAGTTTTCATCGGAGGGCGTGTCCGTGGCGGCCTCGCAAATTTCGATGTTTCGCCATGAAAAAGGAAGTTGCTATAACTTAGGCATAAAATGTCCGATCTGTCCCAAACTTCACATGTGTGATAACACTCCTGACCTGAAGACATCTACATGCCCATATTCAGTTATAGTCATAGCGCCACCTGCAGGCAACAGGAAGTGTCATGCTGTACTCTACAACCAACTCCTCCAAGAGATTTATACAGATCAACACCAAAATCGGTCAGTCTAATATAAAGGCCTTAGCGATGTTAAATTGCGAAGATCTTGAGTTTTCGTTGAAGGGCGTGTCCGTGGCGGCCTGACAAATTTCGAGGTCTCGCCATGGATATAAAACTTGTTATAACTCAGCCATAAAATGTCCGATTTGCATCAAACTTCACATATTCGATAAGAGTCCTGGCCTGAACACATCTCAAGGCCAACATTCTATTATAATCACAGCGCCACCTGTTGGCAACAGGAAATGACTTGTATCAAACTCGTCTTAGAGATTTAATGATATTAACATTATATTTGGTCATTCTGATCTAGAGGCCTTAAACATGTTAAATTGCGAAGATCTTGAGTTTTCGTTAAAGGGCGTGTCTGTGGCGGCCTGACAAAGTTTGATGTTTCGCCATGGACATAGAAGTTGTTATAACTCAACCATAAAATGTCCGATCTGCCTCAAACTTCACAGGTTTGGTAAGAGTCCTGGCCTGAAGACACCTAAAGGCCAATATTCAGATATTATCATAGCGCCACCTGTTGGCAGCAGGATATATCATATCTTTCACTAACTCAAACATACCAAGGTCAATCTGCACCAAACTTCATATGTTTGATGAAAGTGGTGGCCTGAACACATCTACATGCCAATAATCAGTTATATGCATAGCGCCACCAGCTGGCAGCAGGAAATTTGGCACATTTAAGTGACTTTGACATATTTCTCCTATTTTTACTGTATTAAAAGCATACTACCCACCATTTGCTGTTTTCCTAAAGCCACCGGTCGGCGGTGAGCCCGGGTGCGAGGGCCCGTTCATCGCTGCTTGCAGCTTTAATTATTATTATTCTTCTTCTTCTCCAAAGTAAATCGCATTTTAGAGGACCTAAACATTCCCGAAAACTCACAAAACTTTGCACACACATCAAACCTGGCGAAAATTTACGTCTGATTTGGGTTTCAGAAGTGGGTGTGGCAAAATGGCTCGACAGCGCCACCTTTAGACGTTCAGCGGTGTGCGCTTTCAGCTGTGATTCACGTACGTACACGGAAATCGGTACACACATGTAACACACCAAAACCTACAAAAAAGCCTCTTGGAGCAAAATCCGGAACCCAACAGGAAGTCGGTTAATATTAATATTCTCAACAAAATTTGTGTCATTTTTGCCATTTTCAGGCGTCGTACTTGAACGAACTCCTCCTACAGATTTATTCGGATCAACGCCAAATTTGCCGAGTCTAGTCTAAAGCCCTTTGTGACGTTAAATTGTGAAGATCTAGAGTTTTCATCGGAGGGCGTGTCCGTGGCGGCCTCGCAAATTTCGATGTTTCGCCATGAAAAAGGAAGTTGCTATAACTCAGGCATACAATGTCCGATCTGTCCCAAACTTCACATGTGTGATAACACTCCTGACCTGATGACATCTACATGCCCATATTCAGTTTTACTCATAGCGCCACCTGCTGGCAACAGGAAGTGTCATTCTGTACTCTCCAACAAACTCCTCCAAGAGATTTAATCAGATCAACACCAAAATCGGTCAGTCTAATAAAAAGGCTTTAGCGATGTTAAATTGCGAAGATCTTGAGTTTTCGTTGAAGGGTGTGTCCGTGGCGGCCTGGCAAATTTCGTGGTCTCGCCATGGATATAAAACTTGTTATAACTCAGCCATAAAATGTCCGATTTGCCTCAAACTTCACATGTTCGATAAGAGTCCTGGCCTGAACGAATCTGAAGGCCTATATTCTATTATAATCACAGCGCCACCTGTTGGCAATAGGAAATTACTTGTACCAAACTCCTCCTAGAGATTTAATGATATCAACATTATATTTGGTCAGTCTGATCTCGAGGCCTTAGAGATGTTAAATTGTGAAGATCTTGAGTTTTCGTCAAAGGGCGTGTCCATGGCGGCCTGACAAAGTTTGATGTTTCGCCATGGACATAAAAGTTGTTATAACTCAGATATTAAAATGTCCGATCTGCCTCAAACTTCACATGTTTGGTAAAAGTCCTGGCCTGAAGACATCTAAAGGCCAATATACAGATATTATTATAGCGCCACCTATTGGCAGCAGGATATATCATATCTTGCACTAACTCACACATACCAAGGTCAATCTGAACCAAACTTCATATGTTTGATCAAAGTGCTGGCCTGAACACATCTACATGCCAATAATCAGTTATAGGCATAGCGCCACCAGCTGGCAGCAGGAAGTTTGGCACATTTAAGTGACTTTGATCTATTTTTCCTACATTTACTGTATTAAAAGCATACTGCCCACCGTTTGCTGTGTTCCTAAAGCCACCGGTCGGCGGTGAGCCCGGGTGCGAGGGCCCGTTCATCGCTGCTTGCAGCTTTAATTAGGGCCCGAGCCCAAAAGGGCGAAGGCCCTATTGTTCTTCTAAGGATTCTTATTTTTTTTTTTTTTTTTTTTTTTTTCAACCGTTGGGGCACTTTTGGGGGCCTTAACATACTCAAAAACTCTTGAAAATTTGCACACACGTCGGAATCTGCCGTCGTCCGGACGCCACAGAGGCTGGGACCCGGGCGTGGTTCAGGGCCTCTACAGCGCCCCCTGGAACACAGTTTGAAAACTTGATGTACTGCGCACACATACTTGCGCGTATTGATATGAAACTCCGTACACATATAGAACTCATCGAGCTGAACAACTTTTGTACTCTATGTCATGGGCTCCACGCAACAGGAAGTGAGATATTTAGGGCTGTTTAAAAAGCGCATGCTCTGGAATTTAACGTACTCCTCCCAGGAATTCCATGGGATTGTCACCAAACTCGGTCAGCATGATCTCAAGACATTGGGGACGCTAAATTGCGAGGAAATTTTTGATATCTCGAACGGTTTGGCCGTGGCAAGGCGACAAAGTTATGGCGAGAAATGAGAAACAGGAAGTGTCTAATAACTGTTGCACACATTGCCTGATTCTGATGGAACTTCACCAGTTTGTTCCTTGTATGATGCCGATTCCATAAATGTGACTATTATGAGTCAAAGTTATAGCGCCACCAACTGGCAGCAGGAAACGTGTCATTTTCAAAATGCTTTGAAATCAGCCTCTTAATTTTACTTGATTTTCTTCAAACTTCATCAAAATAATGTCAAAACACGGCCGATGAGAATATGTAAAGGGGTTGATGATAAATCAAATACCGTTGCCATGGCAACGTGTCAAACTTTAAAATTTGATTCCTGTCTTTTCGAGGCAGATAACATGCTTAGAATTTCATGAAACTCAACACACGCATCAATATTAATGATAGTTAGACACTGGCAAAAGGTCATAAATGGGCGTGGAGCAGGCACTCTCTAGCGCCATCTTTTGACAAAAGTTGGGGGGTTAGTTTTTCCTACAGTCACGAAACTCTGTACATATATTGTTCTCATCAATCTGGACAACTTTCTAAATCAAACTCATTAGCTAAGACCAACAGGAAGCCGGCTATTTTGATTTGAATGTGGATTTTTGGAAAAATCAGGCTGTAAACAAATTCACACTCCTTCTAAGAAAAATAAGGTATTCACACCAAACTTTTTTAACATGAAGAGAAGATTCTGAAGATGTTAAATTGCGAGCGGATTTGGGATATCTTGAACGGTGTTGACGTGGTGATTTTTTAAATATGTAGTAAAAAACATAACCGTAATTTTTTAATATCTTTAAAGTGCAGCATCCAAACTCTTTAAAACTTTTTTCACACAGAGATCTTATCATTCTGAGCAAGTGGTGTAAATATCAATTTTATACAAGCTTCTATGAATTAAAGAAAATTAAAAAAAGAAATTAGAAACCTGCTGTCACTCTGCCTGTGCCTGTCTGTGTTCAGTCACCATTGAGTCACTGAAGAGTGACTGAAGGGGGGAGGGGTGTAAGGGAGAGAGACCAGTGGAACATGCTGTTTTGCTTAAGACCATCTTTGAGGAAGATGCACATTGCTGTAGCGTAATCGACATAAATATGTCTGATATTTTGAGAAAATATAAAGGGTCATTAAATCTTTCATTGTTTGTATTTTGCAGTTGTTGTTTTTTATTTATTTTTACTGAACTGTACCATGAACTTGTCCTATTCAGTCACATAGCAAAAGATTAAGAAAAATACAACTTTTAAGCATGAGTGATTTATCTTCATTGTAGACAATATTTTCATAGTGTTATTTATTGAATATAAAATTATAATAATTAAAAATTTCAAGACAAACTTTGACAACAAAACAAACTTTGCTGTTATCTGTTCAAAACATCCGAAAACCATCATTTGAAGATCAGTTATATATATATCGCCCCATTAAAACACTCAACTTGATTTTTAAAGATATTTTGAAAGAATTAAGCGTTTATAGAGCACTTTATTGTGTATTGCTGTACACCCACATGAACTGTGTTCATGTTCATGTTAATTCACAGTACATAAACTAAAAGATACTAATTTACCTTTAAACAATATATGAATACTTTTTTTTAGCTTAATATTAATTAACATTAATAAATGCTATTTAATTATTGTTCATGTTAACTAATATAGTTAATGTTAACAAATGAAACTGGATGGCAACATTTTATATATTGTGTGTATGTGTCTCTGTGTTGATTTTAAAGTGTAACCCTTTCAATTCAGTAAACTTAAAATCCAAACTAGCAGAGGGTTACTGTGAATGCATTTGCCAACTGTGCACCGTTTTCCTAATTGATTCTTAGTTATGTAGCGCTTAAGAGTGATGTCTTATAACAGGAGTCACCAGCAAAGCAATATCCACATTCAAATTGTACAGATAGGTAACGATTTAAGCAGAAGTGGTGAATGTAATGCAAGCAATAATAACATTTTGTTATCATCATGAATTACATGTTCTTATCATCATCATCATCAGAATATAGGGAAAATGTTCACATTTGGTTCACAGTTGGCATTATCTGAAGTCCTTGCAGGGGATTAGGTTTATAGCAAACTCCTCCTAGACATTTAATGAAATCAACATTATATTTGGTCAGTCTGATCTAGAGGCCTTAGAGATGTTAAATTGTGAAGATCTTGAGTTTTCGTTATAGGGCGTGTCCGTGGCGGCCTGACAAAGTTTGATGTTTCGCCATGGACATAGGTGTAATAACTCAGCCATAAAATGTCTGATCTGCCTCAAACTTCACAGGTTTGGTAAGAGTCCTGGCCTGAAGACACCTAAAGGCCAATATTCAGATATTATCATAGCGCCACCTGTTGACACCAGGATATATCATATCTTTCACTAACTCAAACATACCAAGGTCAATCTGCACCAAACTTCATATGTTTGATAATAGTGCTGGCCTGAACACATCTACATGCCAATAATCATTTATAGGCATAGCGCCACCAGCTGCCAATGGGAAGTTTGGCACATTTAAATGACTTATGACATATTTCTCATATATTTACTGTATTAAAAGCATACTGCCCACCGTTTGCTGTTTTCCTAAAGCAACCGGTCGGCGGTGAGCCCGGGTGCGAGGGCCCGTTCATCGCTGCTCGCAGCTTTAATTATTATTATTATTATTATTATTATTATTCTCCAAAATGAATCGCATTTTTGAGGGCTTAGACATACCCGAAAACTCATGAAACTTTGCACACACATCAAACCTGGCGAAAATTTACGTCTGATATGGGTTTCAGAAGTGGGTGTGGCAAAATGGCTCGACAGCGCCACCTTTAGAAGTTCAGCGGTGTGCGCTTTCAGCTGTGATTTACGTACATGCACGAAAATCGGTACACACATGTAACACAACAATACCTACAAAAAAGCCTCTTGGAGCAAAATCCGGAACCCAACAGGAAGTCGGTTAATATTAATATTCTCAACAAAATTTGTGTCATTTTTGCCATTTTCAGGCGTCGTACTTGAACGAACTCCGCCTACACATTTATTCGGATCAACGCCAAATTTACAGAGTCTAGTCTAAAGCCCTTTGTGACGTTAAATTGTGAAGATCTAGAGTTTTCATCGGAGGGCGTGTCCATGGCGGCCTCGCAAATTTCGATGTTTCGCCATGTAAAAGGAAGTTGCTATAACTCAGGCATACAATGTCCGATCTGTCCCAAACTTCACATGTGTGATAACACTCCTGACCTGATGATATCTACATGCCCATATTCAGT
The DNA here is from genome assembly GCF_049309525.1 of Garra rufa. Lineage (NCBI taxonomy): Eukaryota > Metazoa > Chordata > Actinopteri > Cypriniformes > Cyprinidae > Garra > Garra rufa. The sequence continues at coordinate 28,138,428 of NC_133379.1, forward strand.
TTTACTCATAGCGCCACCTGCTGGCAACAGGAAGTGTCATGCTGTACTCTCCAACAAACTCCTCCAAGAGATTTGATCAGATCAACACCAAAATCGGTCAGTCTAATAAAAAGGCTTTAGTGATGTTAAATTGCGAAGATCTTGAGTTTTCGTTGAAGGGCGTGTCCGTGGTGGACTGACAAATTTCGAGGTCTCGCCATGGATATAAAACTTGTTATAACTCAGCCATAAAATGTCTGATTTGCCTCAAACTTCACATGTTCGATAAGAGTCCTGGCCTGAACACATCTGAAGGCCAATATTCTATTATAATCACAGCGCCACCTGTTGGCATCAGGAAATGACTTGTACCAAACTCCTCCTAGAGATTTAATGATATCAACATTATATTTGGTCAGTCTGATCTAGAGGCCTTAGAGATGTTAAATTGCGAAGATCTTGAGTTTTCGTTAAAGGGTGTGTCTGTGGCGGCGTGACAAAATTTGATGTTTCGCCATGGACATAGAAGTTGTTATAACTCAGCCATAAAATGTCCGATCTGCCTCAAACTTCACAGGTTTGGTAAGAGTCTTAGCCTGAAGACACCTAAAGGCCAATATTCAGATATTATCATAGCGCCACCTGTTGGCAGCAAGATATATCATATCTTTCACTAACTCAAACATACCAAGGTCAATCTGCACCAAACTTCATATGTTTGATGAAAGTGGTGGCCTGAACACATCTACATGCCAATAATCAGTTATTGGCATAGCGCCACCAGCTGGCAGCAGGAAATTTGGCACATTTAAGTGACTTTGACATATTTCTCCTATTTTTACTGTAATAAAAGCATACTACCCACCATTTGCTGTGTTCCTAAAGCCACCGGTCAGCGGCGAGCCCGTGTGCGAGGGCCCGTTCATCGCTGCTTGCAGCTTTAATTATTATTAGGGCCCGAGCCCAGAATGGGCGAAGGCCCTCTTGTTTTCCTAAGGATTCTTATTTTTTTTTTTTTTTTTTTTGTTAACCTTCCGGGCACTTAAGGGGGTCTTAACATGCTCAAAAACTCTTGAAAATTTGCACACATGTCGGAATCTGCGGCCATCAGGACGTCACAGAGGCTGGTACCGGGGCGTGGCAAGGGGACTCTACAGCGCCCCCTGGAATTTTTAGGGCCATATAGCACACATACTTGAACGTACACATATGAAACTCGGTACACATATAGAACTCATTGAGCTGAACAACTTTTGTACTCTATGTCATTTTCTTAACGCAACAGGAAGTGAGATATTTAGGGCTGTTTAAAAAGCGCATGCTCTGGAATTTAACGTACTCCTCCCAGGATTTCCATACGATTGTCACCAAACTCGGTCAGCATGATCTCAAGACATTGGGGACGCTAAATTGCGAGGAGATTTTTGATATCTCGAACGGTTTGGCCGTGGCAAGGCGACAAAGTTATGGCGAGAAATGAGAAACAGGAAGTGTCTAATAACTGTTGCACACATTGCCTGATTCTGATGAAACTTCACCAGATTGTTCGTTGTATGATGCCGATTCCATAAATGTGACTATTATGAGTCAAAGTTATAGCGCCACCAACTGGTAGTAGGAAGCGTGTCATTTTCAAAATGCGTTGAAATCAGCCTCTTAATTTTACTTGATTTTCTTCAAACTTCAACAAAATAATGTCAAAACACGGCCGATAAGAATATGTAAAGGGTACGATGATAAATCAAATGCTGTTGCCATGGCAACGTGTTAAACTTTAAAATTAGATTCCTGTCTTTTCGAAGCAGATAACATGTTTAGAATTTCATGAAACTCAACACACACATCAATATTAATGATAGTTAGACACTGGCAAAAGGTCATAAATGGGCGTGGAGCAGGCACTCTATAGCGCCATCTTTTGACAAAAGTTGGGGGGTTAGTTTTTCCTACAGTCACCAAACTCTGTACATATATTGTTCTCATCAATCTGGACAACTTTCTAAATCAAACTCATTAGCTAAGACCAACAGGAAGCCGGCTATTTTGGTTTGAATGTGGATTTTTGGAAAAATCAGGCTGTAAACAAATTCACACTCCTTCTAAGAATAACAAGGTATTCACACCAAACTTTTTTAACATGAAGAGAAGATTCTGAAGATGTTAAATTGCGAGCGGATTTGGGATATCTTGAATGGTGTTGACGTGGTGATTTTTTAAAAAACATAACCCTAATTTTTTATATCTTTAAAGTGCAGCATCCAAACTCTTTAAAACTTTTTTCACACAGAGATCTAATCATTATGAGCAAGTGCTGGTAATATCATAGTTATTCAAGCTTCTATGAATTAAAGAAAATTAAAAAAAGAAATCAGTAAACTGTTGTCACTGGGCTGACAGTCTGTGTTGACACTAAGAGTGACTGAAGGGGGGAGGGGTGAAAGGGAGAGAGACCAGTGGAACATGCTGTTTTGCTTAAGACCATCTTTGAGGAAGATGCAATGTTAACAAATGAAACTGGATGGTAAAGTTGTATATTTAGTGTGTATTTGTCTGTGTGTTGATTTAAAAATGTAACCCTTTCATTTCTGTAAACTTTAAATCCAAACTGGCAGAGGGTTACTATGAATGCATGTGCCAACTGGGCACCGTTTTCCTAATTGATTCTTAGTTATGTAGTGCTTAAGAGTGATGTCTTATAACAGGAGTCACCTGCAAAGCAATGTCCACACACAAATGGAACAGATAGGTAACGATGACATTTAAACAGAAGTGGTGGACGTAAAGCAAGCAATAATAACATTTTGTTATCATCATGAATTACATGTTCTTATCATCATCCTCAGAATATAGGGAAAATGTTCCCTATATTGTGAACGGCTTTGGGATATCTTGAACGGTGTTGATGTGGTGATTTATGAAAGTAACAATAAAAAAGATGAAGAGTTATTTTCATATATCTTTAAATTGCATTATTCTAACTCATCAAAACTTTTTACATATAAAGAACAAGAAATTCTTAGTAAATACGTGTAGTTTCAAAATGTTATCATGCTCAGAGGCCCCAAAAACATTAAAAGTGTCAAATAAATTCGTCAGATTAAAGCTCTAATACCAGGGATGAACACTAGAGGTCCTCATAAGATAAGGAATCGTTTGACCTCTAATGCTATTTAGCTCATTGTCAGTGTATAAGAATGACAATAATCCATAGAATCAGTTGATATGTACTGTACTGTCAGTGTAATTTTACATAATTATTTTGTATAGGTGCTTAAAGAGCATTAAAATACTTTTTTTATCTTTTAAGGAAAAATTATGTGATTTAAATACATATATACACTCTCACTGATAGAACAAAGTATCTTATAAGTATGACACTATACTGCTCAGTTCACTTAATTAGAATGAGAAACAAATACAAAAAGGCCAAAAAGTCAACTAAGTTAATATGTATTTATTTTCAATATATTTGTTTATAATTATTTCACAGATGCTTATAGACTATTAAAATAATATTTAAAAATGCTTGTAGACCATAAAACATGGTAACTATTTAAAATAGGGTCCAATACCTACAAAAAAGCCTCTTGGAGCAAAATTTGACACCCAACAGGAAGTCGGTTATTTTTAATTTTCTCAGCAAATTTTGTCATTTTTGCCATTTTCAGGCCTCGTACTTGAACGAACTCCTCCTAGAGATTTATCCGGATTAACGCCAAATTTGCTGAGTGTAATCTAAAGCACTTTGTGACGTTAAATTGCAAAGATCTAGAGTTTTCATTGGAGGGCGTGTCCATAGCGGTCTCGCAAATTTCGATGTTTCGCCATGAAAAAGGAAGTTTCTATAACTCAGGCATACAATGTCCGATCTGTCCCAAACTTCACATGTGTGATAACACTCCTGACCTGAAGACATCTACATTCCCATATTCAGTTATAGTCATAGCGCCACCTGCTGGCAACAGGAAGTGTCATACTGTACTCTACAACAAACTCCTCCAAGAGATTAATACAGATCAACACTAAAATCGGTCAGTCTAATAAAAAGGCTTTAGTGATGTTAAATTGCGAAGATCTTGAGTTTTCGTTGAAGGGCATGTCCGTGGTGGCCTGACAAAGTTTGATGTTTGGTCATGGACATAGAAGTTGTTATAACTCAGCCATAAAATGTCCAATCTGCCTCAAACTTCACATGTTTGATAAGAGTCCTGGCCTGAAGACATCTTAAGGCCAATATTCAGATATTATCATAGCGCCACCTATTGACAGTAGGATATATCATATCTTGCACTAACTTAAACATACCAAGGTCAATCTGCACCAGACTTCATATGTTTGATGAAAGTGCTGGCCTGAACACATCTACATGTCAATAATCAGTTACAGGCATAGCGCCACCAGCTGGCAGCAGGAGGTTTGGCACATTTAAGTGACTTTGATCTATTTTTCCTACATTTACTGTTTTAAAAGCATAATGCCCACCGTTTGCTGTTTTCCTAAAGCCACCGGTCGGCGGTGAGCCCGGGTGCGAGGGCCCGTTCATCGCTGCTTGCAGCTTTAATTAGGGCCCGAGCCCAAAAGGGCGAAGGCCCTATTGTTCTTCTAAGGATTCTTATTTAGGGCCCGAGCACCGATGGTGTGAGGACCCTATTGGATCTGCTTCGTTTATTATTATTATTATTATTCTTCTTCTCCGGAATGAATCGCATTTTTGAGGGCCTAAACATACCCGAAAACTCATGAAACTTTGCACACACATCAAACCTGGCGAAAATGGATGTCTGATATGGGTTTCAGAGATGGGTGTGGCAAAACGGCTCGATAGCGCCACCTTTACACGTTCCGCGGTGTGCGCTTTCAGCTATGATTCACGTACATGCATGAAAATCGGTACACACATGTAACTCACCAATACCTACAAAAAAGCCTCCTGGGACAAAATCCGAAACCCAACAGGAAGTCGGTTATTATTAATTTTCTTAGCAAAATTTGTGTCATTTTTGCCATTTTCAGGCGTCGTACTTGAACGAACTCCTCCTACAGATTTATTCGGATCAACGCCAAATTTGCTGAGTCTACTCTAAAGCCCTTTGTGACGTTAAATTGTGAAGATCTAGAGTTTTCATCGGAGGGCGTGTCCGTGGCGGCCTCGCAAATTTCGATGTTTCGCCATGAAAAAGGAAGTTGCTATAACTCAGGCATACAATGTCCTATCTGTCCCAAACTTCACATGTGTGATAACACTCCTGACCTGAAGACATCTACATGCCCATATTCAGTTATAGTCATAGCGCCACCTGCAGGCAACAGGAAGTGTCATGCTGTACTCTACAACCAACTCCTTCTAGAGATTTATTCAGATCAACACCAAAATCGGTCAGTCTAATATAAAGGCCGTAGCGATGTTAAATTGTGAAGATCTTGAGTTTTCGGTAAAGGGCGTGTCCGTGGCGGCCTGACAAATTTCGAGGTCTCGCCATGGATATAAAACTTGTTATAACTCAGCCATAAAATGTCCGATTTGCCTCAAACTTCACATATTAGATAAGAGTCCTGGCCTGAACACATCTGAAGGCCAATATTCTATTATAATCACAGCGCCACCTGTTGGCAACAGGAAATGACTTGTAGCAAACTCCTCCTACATATTTAATGATATCAACATTATATTTGGTCAGTCTGATCTAGAGGCCTTAGAGATGTTAAATTGCGAAGATCTTGAGTTTTCGTTAAAGGGCGTGTCTGTGGCAGCGTGTCAAAGTTTGATGTTTCGCCATGGACATAGAAGTTGTTATAACTCAGCCATAAAATGTCCGATCTGCCTCAAACTTCACAGGTTTGGTAAGAGTCCTGGCCTGAAGACACCTAAAGGCCAATATTCAGATATTATAATAGCGCCACCTGTTGGCAGCAGGATATATCATAAATTTCACTAACTCAAGCATACCAAGGTCAATCTGCACCAAACTTCATATGTTTGATGAAAGTGGTGGCCTGAACACATCTACATGCCAATAATCAGTTATAGGCATATCGCCACCATCTGGCAGCAGGAAATTTGGCACATTTAAGTGACTTTGACATATTTCTCCTATTTTTACTGTATTAAAAGCATACTACCCACCATTTGCTGTGTTCCTAAAGCCACCGGTCGGCGGTGAGCCTGTGTGCGAGGGCCCGTTCATCGCTGCTTGCAGCTTTAATTTTTTTTTATTTTTTTTTTATTTTTTGTTAACCTTCCGGGCACTTAAGGGGGTCTTAACATACTCAAAAACTCTTGAAAATTTGCACACATGTCGGAATCTGCGGCCATCAGGACGCCACAGAGGCTGGTACCGGGGCGTGGCAAGGGGACTCTACAGCGCCCCCTGGAATTTTGAGGGCCATATAGCACACATACTTGAACGTACACATATGAAACTCGGTACACATATAGAACTCATTGAGCTGAACAACTTTTGTACTCTATGTCATTTTCTCAATGCAACAGGAAGTGAGATATTTAGGGCTGTATAAAAAGCGCATGCTCTGGAATTTAACGTACTCCTCCCAGGAATTCCATTGGATTGTCACCAAACTCGGTCAGCATGATCTCAAGACATTGGGGACGCTAAATTGCGAGGGGATTTTTGATATCTCGAACGGTTTGGCCATGGCAAGGCGACAAAGTTATGGCGAGAAATGAGAAACAGGAAGTGTCTAATAACTGTTGCACACATTGCCTGATTCTGATGAAACTTCACCAGATTGTTCGTTGTATGATGCCGATTCCATAAAGGTGACTATTATGAGTCAAAGTTATAGCGCCACCAACTGGCAGCAGGAAGCGTGTCATTTTCAAAATGCTTTGAAATCAGCCTCTTAATTTTACTTGATTTTCTTTAAACTTCATTAAAATCATGTCAAAACACAGCCGATAAGAATGTGTAAAGGGGTCGATGATAAATCAAATGCTGTTGCCATGGCAACGTCTCAAACTTTAAAATTAGATTCCTGTCTTTTCGAGGCAGTTAACATGCTTAGAATTTCATGAAACTCAACACACACATCAATATTAATGATAGTTAGACACTGGCAAAAGATCATAAATGGGCGTGGAGCAGGCACTCTATAGCGCCATCTTTTGACAAAAGTTGGGGGGTTAGTTTTTCCTACAGTCACCAAACTCTGTACATATATTGTTTTCATCAATCTGGACAACTTTCTAAATTAAACTAATTAGCTACCACCAACAGGAAGCCGGCTATTTTGATTTGAATGTGGATTTTTGGAAAAATCAGGCTGTAAACAAATTTATACTCCTCCTAAGAAGAACAAGCTGTTCACACCAAACTTTTTTAACATGGAGAGAAGATTCTGAAGATGTTAAATTGCGAGCGGTTTTGGGATATCTTGAACGGTGTTGACGTGGTGATTTTTTAAAGATGTATAACCGTCATTTTCTATATCTTTAAAGTGCAGCATCTTAACTATTTAAAACTTTTTTCACACAGAGATCTTATCATTCTGAGCAAGTGCTGTAAATATAAATTTAATTCAAGCTTCTACGAATTAAAGAAAATTAAAAAAAGAAATCAGAAGCCTGCTGTCACTCTGCCTTGAGTGTCTGTGTTCAGTCACCATTGAGTGACTACCATTGAGTGACTGAAGAGAGACTGAAGGGGGAGGGGTGAAAGGGAGAGAGGGAGAGAGAGTAGAACATGCTGTCTTGCTAAAGACCATCTTTGAGGAAAAAATGCACATTGATGTTACATAAATATGTTTGATCTTTGAGAGTCTGATATTTTGAGAAAATATAAAGGGTCACTAAGTCTTTCATTGTTTGTATTTTGCAGTTGTTGTTTTTTTATTTATTTTTTACTGAACTGTACCATGAACATGTCCTATTCAGTCACATAGCAAAAGATTAAGAAAAATACAACTTTTTAGCATGAGCGGTTTATCTTCATTGATAGACATTTATTTTCATAGTGTTATTTATTGAATATAACATTTTAATTAACAGTTTCAAGACAAACTTTGTCAACAAAACAAACTTTGCTGTTATCTGTTCAAAACATCTGAAAATTTTACCATTTTAAGATCAGTTATATATATATATCGCCCCATTACAATACTCAACTTGATTTTTAAAGATATTTTGAAAGAAAGAAGCGTTTATAGAGCACTTTGTGTATTGCTGTACACCCACATGAACTGTGTTCATGTTCATGTTAATTCACAGTTCATAAACTAATGTTAAAATATACTATTTTACCATTAAACAATATATGAATACTTGTTTTAGCTTAATATTAATTAACATTAATAAATACTATTTAATTATTGTTCATGTTAACTAATATAGTTAATGTTAACAAATGAAACTGGTTGGTAATTTTATATATTGTGTGTATGTGTCTGTGTGTTGATTTTAAAGTTTAACCCTTTCAATTTAGTAAACTTTAAATCCAACTGACTGAGGGTTACTGTGAATGCATGTGCCAACTGGGCACCGTTTTCCTAATTGATTCTTTCTTAGTTATGTAGCACTTAAAAGTGATGTCTTATAACAGGAGTCACCTGCAAAGCAATATCCACACACAAATTGTACAGATAGGTAACGATGACATTTAAGCAGAAGTGGTGGACGTAAAGCAAGCAATAATAACATTTTGTTATCATCATCCTCAGAATATAGGGAAAATGTTCCCTATATTGTGAACGGCTTTGGGATATCTTGAACGGTGTTGATGTGGTGATTTGTTGGAGACACTCTATAGCGCCACCTTTTGACAAAAGTTGGAGGGTTAGTTGTAGCTACAGACATCAAACTTGGTCGGTATATTGGTCTCATCAAGCCAGACAACTTTCTAATTTACACCCATTAGCTACGACCAACAGGAAATCAGCTATTTTGATTTGAATGTGGATTTTTGGAAAAATATAGCTGTGAATAAATTCATATCACTCATAGCAGAATCAGACAGTGCACACCAAACTTTGTCAACGTGATGCCAAGATACTGAAGATGTTAAATTGTGAACGGCTTTGGGATATCTTGAATGGTGTTGATGTGGTGATTTATGAAAGTAACAGTAAAAAAGATGAAGAGTTATTTCCATATATCTTTAAATTGCATTATTCTAACTCATCAAAACTTTTTACATATAAAGAACAAGAAATTCTTAGGAAATACGTGTAGTTTCAAAATGTTATCATGCTCAGAGGCCCCAAAAACATTAAAAGTGTCACATAAATTTGTCAGATTAAAGCTCTAGTACCAGGGATGAACACTAGAGGTCCTCATAAGATAAGGAATCGTTTGACCTCTAATGCTATTTAGCTCATTCTCAGTGTATAAGAATGAAAATAATCCATAGAATCAGTTGATATACTGTACTGTCAATGTACTTTTACATAATTATTTTTTATAGGTGCTTAAAGAGCATTAAAATCTTTTTTTAATCTTTTAAGGAAAAATTATATGATTTATATACATATATACACTCTCACTGATAGAATAAAAAATCTTATAGGTATGACACTATACTGCTCAGTTCACTTAATTAGAATGAGAAACAAATACATCAACTAAGTTAATATGTATTTATTTTTAATATATTTGTTTATAATTATTTCACAGATGCTTATAGATCATTAAAATAATATTTAAAAATGGTTGTAGATCATAAAACATGGTAACTATTTAAAATAGGGTCTCTTTTGTTAACAATGGTTAATGAACTAACAAACACGAACGAACAACGAACAATATATTTGTACTAGATTTTCTTCAAACTTCATCAGAATAATGTAAAAACACGGCCGACGAGAGTCTGTAAAGGCGTCCCTGATGCATCAAATGCTGTTGCCATGGCAAATAAATAAAAATAAAAAATACATTCAAATATTTGTTTCCTGTGTTTTTAAGGCAGATAGTGTGCTTAGAATTTCATTTTCCATTTTCAATTTTCAATGATTTATTATATATTTAAAGTGCAGCATCCTAACTCTTTGAATCTTTTTTCATACAAATAACTATTCATTCTGATCAAACACAGTTCATTTCATAATTTTACAAAACTCCACGAATGAAAGAAAATTAAAAAACATATCTGATCTCACTCTGCTCTGCACTCTATATGTGTGTTTGTGTGGTAAGTGGCTGAGTGTAAGGAGGGGGGATGGGTGGTAAGAGAAAGAGTCAGAGAGGAGGAGAGACAGTTAGGGTTAGTCCAAAGGGTTACTGTGAATGCATGTGCCAACTGGGCACCGTTTTCCTGATGCTATCGGGATGGCGACTGCACAGACGGCGAGGGCCCGGTCATCGCTGCTTGCAGCTTTAATTATTAGGGCCCGAGCACCGATGGTGTGAGGACCCTATTGGATCTGCTTCGTTTATTATTAGGGCCCGAGCACCGATGGTGTGAGGACCCTATTGGATCTGCTTCGTTTATTAGGGCCCGAGCACCGATGGTGTGAGGACCCTATTGGATCTGCTCCGTTTCTTATTAGGGCCCGAGCCCAAAAGGGCGAAGGCCCTATTGTTCTTCTAAGGATTCTTATTAGGGCCCGAGCCCAAAAGGGCGAAGGCCCTATTGTTTTTCTAAGGATTATTATTATTATTATTATTTTTTTTTCAATGTTTTGGGGGATTTCGGGGGCCTTAACATACACGAAAACTCTTGAAACTTTGCACACACATTGGAACCTGCGGCCATCAGGGCCGGACAGACTTTGACATGGGGGGGTCACCTGGGGGGGGCATGGCACAGCGTTAAAAATTGCGACTTTTGAAGGGCTCTGGAACGCACAACGGTTGACCTACAGTCACCAAAATTCATACACATATAGACCTCATCGGGCCGAACAAATTTCACACTCATAGTCCGTGCTTCGCCAAACAGGAAGTCGGCTATTCAGGGATGTCTAAAAAGTGCATGCAATGGAATTTGAAATACTCCTACTAGGCCTTTCCACCGATGGCCACCAAACTCGGTCAGCATGATCTCAAGACATTGGGGACGCAAAATTGCCAGGGGATTTTTGATATCTCGAACGGTTTGACCGTGACGGGGCGACAAATTTATGGCGAGAAATGAGAAACAGGAAGTGCCTAATAACTTTGACATACTTTGTCTGATTTTGACCAAACTTCAGCAGTTTGTTCATCGTCTGATGCCGATCACAGAGATGTGACTATTATGAGTCAAAGTTATAGCGCCACCAACTGGCAGCAGAAAGCGTGACGTTTTTGAAACGCTTTAAACTCAGCCTCTTAATTTCACTCAATTTGCTTCAAACTTCATCACAATAATGTCAAAACACGACCGATAAGAATCTGTGAAGGGCGTTATCCATAACTTTTATCATGTTGCCATGGCAACGTGTCAAACTTTAACTTTAGTTTTTTGTGTTTTTGAGCCACTTAAAATGCTTAGAATTTCATGAAACTCAATACACACATCTGTATTAATGACAGTTAAACACTGATAAAAGCCCATAAATGGGCGTGGAGCAGGCGCTCCATAGCGCCACCTTTTGACAAAAGTTGGGGGGTTACTTTGTCCTACAGTCACCAAACTCGGTACATATATTGGACTCATCAAGCCGGACAACTTTCTAATTTACACCCATTAGCTACGACCAACAGGAAGTCAGCTATTTTTATTTAAATATGGATTTTTGGAAAAATCAAGCTGTGGAATTTGAAATACTCCTCCTAGACCTTTCCACCGATGGCCACCAAACTCGGTCAGCATGATCTCAAGATATTGGGAATGCAAAATTGCCAGGGGATTTTTGGTATCTCGAACGGTTTGGCCGTGGCAGGGCGACAAATTATGGCGAGAAATGAGAAACAGGAAATGTCTAATAATTTTGACACACTTTATCTGATTTTGACCAAACTTAAGCAGTTTGTTCGTCGTATGATACCGATCACAGAGATGTGACTATTATGAGTCAAAGTTATAGCGCCACCAACTGGCAGCAGGAAGTGTGTTGCTTGCAAAACACTTTTAAATCAACCTCTTAATTTTACTCAATTTGCTTCAAACTCCATCAGAATAATATCAAAACACGGCCGATGAGAATCTGTGAAGGGGTCCTTGATACATCAAATACTGTTGCCATGGCAACATGTCAAACTTTAACATTTGTTTCCTGTGTTTTTAAATATAGCTGTGAATAAATTCATATCACTCATAGCAGAATCAGACAGTTCACACCAAACTTTGTCAACATGATGCCAAGATACTGAAGATGTTAAATTGTGAACGGCTTTGGGACATCTTGAACGGTGTTGATGTGGTGATTTATGAAAGTAACAATAAAAAAGATGAAGAGTTATTTTCATATATCTTTAAATTGCATTATTCTAACTCATCAAAACTTTTTACATATAAAGAACAAGAAATTCTTAGGAAATACGTGTAGTTTCAAAATGTTATCATGCTCAGAGGCCCCAAAAACATTAAAAGTGTCACATAAATTTGTCAGATTAAAGCTCTAATACCAGGGATGAACACTAGAGGTCCTCATAAGATAAGGAATCGTTTGACCTCTAATGCTATTTAGCTCATTCTCAGTGTATAAGAATGAAAATAATCCATAGAATCAGTTGATATAGACTGTACTGTCAGTGTACTTTTACATAATTATTTTGTATAGGTGCTTAAAGAGCATTAAAATCTTTTTTTAATCTTTTAAGGAAAAATTATATGATTTATATACATATATACAATCTCACTGATAGAATAAAAATCTTATAAGTATGACACTATACTGCTCAGTTCACTTAATTAGAATGAGAAACAAATACATCAACTAAGTTAATATGTATTTATTTTTAATATATTTGTTTATAATTATTTCACAGATGCTTATAGATCATTAAAATAATATTTAAAAATGGATGTAGATCATAAAACATGGTAACTATTTAAAATAGGGTCTCTTTTGTTAACATTGGTTAATGAACTAACACACGAACGAACAACGAACAATATATTTGTACTAGATTTTCTTCAAACTTCATCAGAATGATGTAAAAACACGGCCGATGAGAGTCTGTAAAGGCGTCCCTGATGCATCAAATGCTGTTGCCATGGCAAATAAATAAAAATACAAAATACATTCAAATATTTGTTTCCTGTGTTTTTGAGGCAGATAGCGTGCCTAGAATTTTATTTTCCATTTTCAATTTTCAATGATTTATTATATATTTAAAGTGCAGCATCCTAACTCTGTGAAACTTTTTTCATACAAATAACTATTCATTCTGATTAAACACAGTTCATTTCATAATTATACAAAACTCCACGAATGAAAGAAAATTAAAAAACAAATCTGATCTCACTCTGCTCTGCACTCTATGTGTGTGTTTGTGTGGTAAGTGGCTGAGTGTAAGGAGGTGGGATGGGTGGTAGGAGAAAGAGTCAGACAGGAGGAGAGACAGTTAGTGTTAGTCCAAAGGGTTATTGTGAATGCATGTGCCAACTGGGCACCGTTTTCCTGATGCTATCGGGATGGCGACTGCCAGACGGCGAGGGCCCGGTCAACGCTGCTTGCAGCTTTAATTTTTTTTTTTTTTTTTATTTTTTTTCAACCGTTGGGGCACTTTTGGGGGCCTTAACATACTCAAAAACTCTTGAAAATTTGCACACACGTCGGAATCTGCCGTCGTCCGGACGCCACAGAGGCTGGGACCCGGGCATGGTTCAGGGCCTCTACAGCGCCCCCTGGAACACAGTTTGAAAACTTGATGTACTGCGCACACATACTTGCGCGTATTGATATGAAACTCGGTACACATATAGAACTCATCGAGCTGAACAACTTTTGTACTCTATGTCATGGGCTCCACGCAACAGGAAGTGAGATATTTAGGGCTGTTTAAAAAGCGCATGCTCTGGAATTTAACGTACTCCTCCCAGGAATTCCATGGGATTGTCACCAAACTCGGTCAGCATGATCTCAAGACATTGGGGACGCTAAATTGCGAGGAGATTTTTGATATCTCGAACGGTTTGGCCGTGGCAAGGCGACAAAGTTATGGCGAGAAATGAGAAACAGGAAGTGTCTAATAACTGTTGCACACATTGCCTGATTCTGATGGAACTTCACCAGTTTGTTCCTTGTATGATGCCGATTCCATAAATGTGACTATTATGAGTCAAAGTTATAGCGCCACCAACTGGCAGCAGGAAACGTGTCATTTTCAAAATGCTTTGAAATCAGCCTCTTAATTTTACTTGATTTTCTTCAAACTTCATCAAAATAATGTCAAAACACGGCCGATGAGAATATGTAAAGGGGTTGATGATAAATCAAATACCGTTGCCATGGCAACGTGTCAAACTTTAAAATTTGATTCCTGTCTTTTCGAGGCAGATAACATGCTTAGAATTTCATGAAACTCAACACACGCATCAATATTAATGATAGTTAGACACTGGCAAAAGGTCATAAATGGGCGTGGAGCAGGCACTCTCTAGCGCCATCTTTTGACAAAAGTTGGGGGGTTAGTTTTTCCTACAGTCACAAAACTCTGTACATATATTGTTCTCATCAATCTGGACAACTTTCTAAATCAAACTCATTAGCTAAGACCAACAGGAAGCCGGCTATTTTGATTTGAATGTGGATTTTTGGAATAATCAGGCTGTAAACAAATTCACACTCCTTCTAAGAAAAATAAGGTATTCACACCAAACTTTTTTAACATGAAGAGAATATTCTGAAGATGTTAAATTGCGAGCGGATTTGGGATATCTTGAACGGTGTTGACGTGGTGATTTTTTAAAGATGTAGTAAAAAACATAACCGTAATTTTTTAATATCTTTAAAGTGCAGCATCCAAACTCTTTAAAACTTTTTTCACACAGAGATCTTATCATTCTGAGCAAGTGGTGTAAATATCAATTTTATACAAGCTTCTATGAATTAAAGAAAATTAAAAAAAGACATTAGAAACCTGCTGTCACTCTGCCTGTGCCTGTCTGTGTTCAGTCACCATTGAGTCACTGAAGAGTGACTGAAGGGGGGAGGGGTGTAAGGGAGAGAGACCAGTGGAACATGCTGTTTTGCTTAAGACCATCTTTGAGGAAGATGCACATTGCTGTAGCGTAATCGACATAAATATGTCTGATATTTTGAGAAAATATAAAGGGTCATTAAATCTTTCATTGTTTGTATTTTGCAGTTGTTGTTTTTTATTTATTTTTACTGAACTGTACCATGAACTTGTCCTATTCAGTCACATAGCAAAAGATTAAGAAAAATACAACTTTTAAGCATGAGTGATTTATCTTCATTGTAGACAATATTTTCATAGTGTTATTTATTGAATATAAAATTATAATAATTAAAAATTTCAAGACAAACTTTGACAACAAAACAAACTTTGCTGTTATCTGTTCAAAACATCCGAAAACCATCATTTGAAGATCAGTTATATATATATATCGCCCCATTAAAACACTCAACTTGATTTTTAAAGATATTTTGAAAGAATTAAGCGTTTATAGAGCACTTTATTGTGTATTGCTGTACACCCACATGAACTGTGTTCATGTTCATGTTAATTCACAGTACATAAATTAAAAGATACTAATTTACCTTTAAACAATATATGAATACTTTTTTTTTAGCTTAATATTAATTAACATTAATAAATGCTATTTAATTATTGTTCATGTTAACTAATATAGTTAATGTTAACAAATGAAACTGGATGGCAACATTTTATATATTGTGTGTATGTGTCTCTGTGTTGATTTTAAAGTGTAACCCTTTCAATTCAGTAAACTTAAAATCCAAACTAGCAGAGGGTTACTGTGAATGCATTTACCAACTGTGCACCGTTTTCCTTATTGATTCTTAGTTATGTAGCGCTTAAGAGTGATGTCTTATAACAGGAGTCACCAGCAAAGCAATATCCACATTCAAATTGTACAGATAGGTAACGATTTAAGCAGAAGTGGTGAATGTAATGCAAGCAATAATAACATTTTGTTATCATCATGAATTACATGTTCTTATCATCATCATCATCAGAATATAGGGAAAATGTTCACATTCGGTTCACAGTTGGCATTATCTGAAGTCCTTGCAGGGGATTAGGTTTATAGCAAACTCCTCCTAGACATTTAATGAAATCAACATTATATTTGGTCAGTCTGATCTAGAGGCCTTAGAGATGTTAAATTGTGAAGATCTTGAGTTTTCGTTATAGGGCATGTCCGTGGCGGCCTGACAAAGTTTGATGTTTCGCCATGGACATAGGTGTAATAACTCAGCCATAAAATGTCTGATCTGCCTCAAACTTCACAGGTTTGGTAAGAGTCCTGGCCTGAAGACACCTAAAGGCCAATTTTCAGATATTATCATAGCGCCACCTGTTGACACCAGGATATATCATATCTTTCACTAACTCAAACATACCAAGGTCAATCTGCACCAAACTTCATATGTTTGATAATAGTGCTGGCCTGAACACATCTACATGCCAATAATCATTTATAGGCATAGCGCCACCAGCTGCCAATGGGAAGTTTGGCACATTTAAATGACTTATGACATATTTCTCATATATTTACTGTATTAAAAGCATACTGCCCACCGTTTGCTGTTTTCCTAAAGCAACCGGTCGGCGGTGAGCCCGGGTGCGAGGGCCCGTTCATCGCTGCTTGCAGCTTTAATTATTATTATTCTTCTTCTCCGGAATGAATCGCATTTTTGAGGGCCTAAACATACCCGAAAACTCATGAAACTTTGCACACACATCAAACCTGGCGAAAATGGACGTCTGATATGGGGTTCAGAGATGGGTGTGTCAAAATGGCTCGATAGCGCCACCTTTACACGTTCCGCGGTGTGCGCTTTCAGTTGTGATTCACGTACATGCACGAAAATCGGTACACACATGTAACTCACCAATACCTACAAAAAAGCCTCTTGGAGCAAAATTTGACACCCAACAGGAAGTCGGTTATTTTTAATTTTCTCAGCAAATTTTGTGTCATTTTTGCCATTTTCAGGCGTCATACTTGAACGAACTCCTCCTAGAGATTTATTCGGATCAACGCCAAATTTGCTGAGTCTAATCTAAAGCCCTTTGTGACGTTAAATTGCGAAGATCTAGAGTTTTCATCAGAGGGCGTGTCCGTGGCGGCCTCGCAAATTTCGATGCTTCGCCATGAAAAAGGAAGTTGCTATAACTCAGGCATAAAATGCCCGATCTGCCCCAAACTTCACATGTGTGATAACACTCCTGACCTGAAGACATCTACATGCCCATATTCAGTTTTACTCATAGCGCCACCTGCAGGCACCAGGAAGTGACATGCTGTACTCTGCAACAAATTCCTCCTGGAGATTTAATCAGATCAACACCAAAATCGGTCAGTCTAATAAAAAGGCTTTAGCGATGTTAAATTGCGAAGATCTTGAGTTTTCGTTGAAGGGCGTGTCCGTGGCGGCCTGGCAAATTTCGTGGTCTCTCCATGGATATAAATCTTGTTATAACTCAGCCATAAAATGTCCGATTTGCCTCAAACTTCACATGTTCGATAAGAGTCCTGGCCTGAACCAATCTGAAGGCCTATATTCTATTATAATCACAGCGCCACCTGTTGGCAACAGGAAATGGCTTGTACCAAACTCCTCCTAGAGATTTAATGATATTAACATTATATTTGGTCAGTCTGATCTCGAGGCCTTAGAGATGTTAAATTGTGAAGATCTTGAGTTTTCGTTAAAGGGCGTGTCCATGGTGGCCTGACAAAGTTTGATGTTTCGCCATGGACATAAAAGTTGTTATAACTCAGCCATAAAATGTCCGATCTGCCTCAAACTTCACATGTTTGGTAAGAGTCCTGGCCTGAAGACATCTAAAGGCCAATATACAGATATTATTATAGCGCCACCTATTGGCAGCAGGATATATCATATCTTGCACTAACTCAAACATACCAAAGTCAATCTGCACCAAACTTCATATGTTTGATGAAAGTGGTGGCCTGAACACATCTACATGCCAATAATCAGTTATATGCATAGCGCCACCAGCTGGCAGCAGGAAATTTGGCACATTTAAGTGACTTTGACATATTTCTCCTATTTTTACTGTATTAAAAGCATACTACCCACCATTTGCTGTTTTCCTAAAGCCACCGGTCGGCGGTGAGCCCGGGTGCGAGGGCCCGTTCATCGCTGCTTGCAGCTTTAATTATTAGGGCCCGAGCACCGATGGTGTGAGGACCCTATTGGATCTGCTTCGTTTATTATTATTATTATTATTATTATTCTTCTCCAAAATGAATCGCATTTTTGAGGGCTTAGACATACCCGAAAACTCATGAAACTTCGCACACACATCAGACCTGGCGAAAATTTACGTCTGATATGGGTTGCAGAAGTGGGTGTGGCAAAACGGCTCGACAGCGCCACCTTTACACGTTCCGCGGTGTGCGCATTCAACTGTGATTCACGTACATGCACGAAAATAGGTACACAGATGTAACACACCAATACCTACAAAAAAGCCTCTTGGAGCAAAATTTGACACCCAACAGGAAGTCGGTTATTTTTAATTTTCTCAGCAAAATTTGTGTCATTTTTGCCATTTTCAGGCCTCGTACTTGAACGAACTCCTCCTAGAGATTTATTCGGATCAACGGCAAATTTGGTGAGTCTAATCTAAAGCCCTTTGTGACGTTAAATTGCGAAGATCTAGAGTTTTCATCGGAGGGCGTGTCCGTGGCGGCCTGGCAAATTTCGATGCTTCGCCATGAAAAAGGAAGTTGCTATAACTCAGGCATAAAATGCCCGATCTGCCCCAAACTTCACATGTGTGATAACACTCCTGACCTGATGACATCTACATGTCCATATTCTGTTTTACTCATAGCGCCACCTGCTGGCACCAGGAAGTGTCATGCTGTACTCTGCAACAAACTCCTCCAAAAGATTTAATCAGATCAACACCAAAATCGGTCAGTCTAATATAAAGGCCTTAATGATGTTAAATAGCGAAGATCTTGAGTTTTCGTTGAAGGGTGTGTCCGTGGCGACCTGGCAAATTTCGTGGTCTCGCCATGGATATAAAACTTGTTATAACTCAGCCATAAAATGTCCGATTTGCCTCAAACTTCACATGTTCGATAAGAGTCCTGGCCTGAACCAATCTGAAGGCCTATATTCTATTATAATCACAGCGCCACCTGTTGGCAATAGGAAATGACTTGTACCAAACTCCTCCTAGAGATTTAATGATATCAACATTATATTTGGTCAGTCTGATCTCGAGGCCTTAGAGATGTTAAATTGTGAAGATCTTGAGTTTTCGTTAAAGGGCGTGTCCATGGCGGCCTGACAAAGTTTGATGTTTCGCCATGGACATAAAAGTTGTTATAACTCAGCCATAAAATGTCCGATCTGCCTCAAACTTCACATGTTTGGTAAAAGTCCTGGCCTGAAGACATCTAAAGGCCAATATACAGATATTATTATAGCGCCACCTATTGGCAGCAGGATATATCATATCTTGCACTAACTCACACATACCAAGGTCAATCTGCACCAAACTTCATATGTTTGATCAAAGTGCTGGCCTGAACACATCTACATGCCAATAATCAGTTATAGGCATAGCGCCACCAGCTGGCAGCAGGAAGTTTGGCACATTTAAGTGACTTTGATCTATTTTTCCTACATTTACTGTATTAAAAGCATACTGCCCACCGTTTGCTGTGTTCCTAAAGCCACCGGTCGGCGGTGAGCCCGTGTGCGAGGGCCCGTTCATCGCTGCTTGCAGCTTTAATTATTATTATTATTCTTCTTCTCCGGAATGAATCGCATTTTTGAGGGCCTAAACATACCCGAAAACTCATGAAACTTTGCACACACATCAAACCTGGCGAAAATGGATGTCTGATATGGGTTTCAGAGATGGGTGTGGCAAAACGGCTCGATAGCGCCACCTTTACACGTTCCGCGGTGTGCGCTTTCAGCTGTGATTCACGTACATGCATGAAAATCGGTACACACATGTAGCTCACCAATACCTACAAAAAAGCCTCCTGGGACAAAATCCGAAACCCAACAGGAAGTCGGTTATTATTAATTTTCTTAGCAAAATTTGTGTCATTTTTGCCATTTTCAGGCGTGGTACTTGAACGAACTCCTCCTAGAGATTTACTCCGATCAACAGCAAATTTGGTGAGTCTAATCTAAAGCCCTTTGTGACGTTAAATTGTGAAGATCTAGAGTTTTCATCGAAGGGCGTGTCCGTGGCGGCCTCGCAAATTTCGATGTTTCGCCATGAAAAAGGAAGTTGCTATAACTTAGGCATAAAATGTCCGATCTGTCCCAAACTTCACATGTGTGATAACACTCCTGACCTGATGACATCTACATATCCATATTCAGTTATAGTCATAGCGCCACCTGCTGGCAACAGGAAGTGTCACGCTGTACTCTACAACCAACTCCTCCTAGAGATTTATACAGATCAACACCAAAATAGGTCAGTCTAATATAAAGGCCTTAGTGATGTTAAATTGTGAAGATCTTGAGTTTTCGGTAAAGGGCGTGTCCGTGGCGGCCTGACAAATTTCGAGGTCTCGCCATGGATATAAAACTTGTTATAACTCAGCCATAAAATGTCCGATTTGCCTCAAACTTCACATATTCGATAAGAGTCCTGGCCTGAACACATCTGAAGGCCAATATTCTATTATAATCACAGCGCCACCTGTTGGCAACAGGAAATGACTTGTATCAAACTCCTCCTAGAGATTTAATGATATCAACATTATATTTGGTCAGTCTGATCTAGAGGCCTTAGAGATGTTAAATTGCAAAGATCTTGAGTTTTCGTTAAAGGGCGTGTCCGTGGCGGCGTGACAAAGTTTGATGTTTCGCCATGGACAAAGAAGTTATTATAACTCAGGCATAAAATGTCCGATCTGCCTCAAACTTCACAGGTTTGGTAAGAGCCCTGGCCTGAAGACACCTAAAGGCCAATATTCAGATATTATCATAGCGCCACCTGTTGGCAGCAGGATATATCATATCTTTCACTAACTCAAACATACCAAGGTCAATCTGCACCAAACTTCATATGTTTGATGAAAGTGGTGGCCTGAACACATCTACATGCCAATAATCAGTTATAGGCATAGCGCCACCAGCTGGCAGCAGGAAATTTGGCACATTTAAGTGACTTTGACATATTTCTCCTTTTTTTACTGTATTAAAAGCATACTACCCACCATTTGCTGTGTTCCTAAAGCCACCGGTCGGCGGTGAGCCCGTGTGCGAGGGCCCGTTCATCGCTGCTTGCAGCTTTAATTAGGGCCCGAGCACTGCAGTGCGAGGACCCTATTGGAATTGCTCCGTTTATTATTATTCTTCTTCTTCTCCAAAATGAAAAGTCTTTTTGAGGGCCTAAACATGCCCGAAAACTCACGAAACTTTGCACACGCATCAGACCTGGCGAAAATTTACATCTGATATGGTTTTCAAAAGTGGGTGTGGCAAAATGGCTCGATAGCGCCACCTATAAAATTTCAACGGAGTGCCCCTCGAGCTACGTTTCACGTACATGTACGAAACTCGGTACACATATGTAACACACCAATACCTACAAAAAAGTCTCCTGGTGCAACATCCGAAACCCAACAGGAAGTCCGTTATATTGAATTTCCTGTACGATTTTTGTGCAGTTTTTGCCATTTTCAGGCCTCATACTTTAACGAACTCCTCCTACAGTTTTTATCCGATCATCTTCAAATT
The DNA here is from genome assembly GCF_049309525.1 of Garra rufa. Lineage (NCBI taxonomy): Eukaryota > Metazoa > Chordata > Actinopteri > Cypriniformes > Cyprinidae > Garra > Garra rufa. The sequence goes on from NC_133379.1 coordinate 28,160,190, forward strand.
TGCTGAGTGTCATCATAAGGCCTTTGCGATGTTAAATTGCGAAGCTTTAGAGTTTTCGTCGAAGGGCGTGTCCGTGGCGGCCGGACAAACTTTGATGTTTCGCCATGAAAAAGGAAGTTGCTATAACTCAGGCATACGATGTCCGATCTGCCTCAAACTTCACATGTTTGATGACAGTCCGGTCCTGAACACATGTCAGTGCCCATATTCAGTTATAGTCATAGCGCCACCTGCTGACAACAGGAAATGACATGTTTAACACTGTTACGGACTCCTAGAAACATATAGAAAAGCGTTAACAAGTCTTAAATAGGCTAGCAACATGCTACAAACATGCTAAAACATGCTAGCAACACTTAGCTAAGAGCTAAAGCATGCTATTAATACAAATACAAAAGGAAATTGCTGTAACTCATGTATATAATGTTGAATCTGACCCAAACTTAATATTCAACATGCTACAAAAATAATAAAGCATGCTAGCAACACTTAGCTAATATGCTAAAGCATGCTAATAATACAATGAAACAGGAAGTTACTCTAACTCAGGCATACAATGTCCAATCAGCCCCAAACTTAACATGTTTGATAAGAATCCTAGCCTAAACACACGCCAATGCCCGTATTCAGTTATAGTCATAGCGCCACCAGCTGGTAACAGGAAGCCACATGTTTAATACTGTTGTGGATGCCTAGCAACATTTTTAAAAAATTCAACAACTGTTAAACAGGGTAGCAACATGCTAGAAACATGCTATAACATGTTAGCAACATTTAGCTAAGTGCTAAAGCATACTCTTAATGCAATGAAACAGGAAGTTACTCTAACTCAGGCATGCAATGTCCAATCAGCCCCAAACTTCACATGTTTGATAACAGTCCTGGCCTGAAGATATATACATGCCCATATTCAGTTATAGTCACAGCGCCACCTGCTGACAACAGGAAGTGACGTTTAATGGTGTTACGGACTCCTAGCAACATAATAAAAACCGTCAGCAAGTTTTAAATAGGCTAGCATCATGCTAGAATCATGTTAAAACATGCTAGCAACACTTAGCTGAGAGCTAAAGCATGATATTAATACAAAGAAAAATAAGTGTAACTCATGCATACAATGTTCAATCTGACCCAAGCTTAATATGTTTGATAAGAGTCCTGGTCTGAACACAAGCCCATGCCCATATTCAGTTATAGTGATAGTGCCACCTGCTGGCAACAGGAAGTCACATGTTTAATACTGTTGTGGATGCCAAGCAACATTTTAAAAATATCAACAAGTGTTAAATAGGGTACCAACATGCTAGAAACATGTTAGCAACATTTAGCTAAGTGCTAAAGCATACTCTTAATGCAATGAAACAGGAAGTTACTGTAACTCAGGCATGCAATGTCCAATCAGCCCCAAACTTAATATGTTTGATAAGAGTCTTGGCCTGAATACATTTACATGCCAATATTCAGTTATAGTCATAGCGCCACCAGCTGGCAACAGCAAATTACTTGTTTTACACTAACTTAAGCATGCAATGTACAATTTGCACCAAACTTGACATGTTTGCCAATAGTCCTGGCCTGAAGACATCTAAAAGCCAATGTTTTGTAATAGCGCCACCTGTTGGCAGCAGGATATGTCATGACTTACACTCAAGCATGCCATGTTCAAGCTTCACCAAACTTAATATGTTTGATAAAAGCACTGGCCTGAACACATCTGCATGCCAATATTCAGTTATAGGCATAGCGCCACCAGCTGGCAGAAGGAAGATTGGCACATATCAATGACTTTGACATATTCCTCCTACATTTTCTGTGTTAATAGCATAGTGCCCACCATTCGCCACCGATCGGCGGTGAGCCCGAGTGCGAGGGCCCTACCATCGCTGCTTGCAGCTTTAATTAGGGCCCGAGCACCGATGGTGTGAGGACCCTATTGGATCTGCTTCGTTTATTAGGGCCCGAGCCCAAAAGGGCGAAGGCCCTATTGTTCTTCTAAGGGTTCTTATTTTTTTTTTTTTTTTTTTATTTTTTTACACCTTCCGGGCACTTTTGGGGGCCTTAACATACTCAAAAACTCTTGAAAATTTGCACACACGTCGGAATCTGCGGCCATCAGGACGCCACAGAGGCTGGGACCCGGGCGTGGTTCAGGGCCTCTACAGCGCCCCCTGGAACACAGTTTGAAAACTTGATGTACTGCGCACACATACTTGCACGTATTGATATGAAACTCGGTACACATATAGATCTCACTGAGCCAAACAACTTTTGTACTCTATGTCATAGGCTCCACCTGACAGGAAGTGAGATATTTAGGGCTGTTTAAAAAGCGCATGCTCTGGAATTTAACGTACTCCTCCCAGGAATTCCATGGGATTGTCACCAAACTCGGTCAGCATGATCTCAAGACATTGGGGACGCTAAATTGCGAGGAGATTTTTGATATCTCGAACGGTTTGGCCGTGGCAAGGCGACAAAGTTATGGCGAGAAATGAGAAACAGGAAGTGTCTAATAACTGTTGACCACATTGCCTGATTCTGATCAAACTTCACCAGTTTGTTCGTTGTATGATGCCGATTCCATAAATGTGACTATTATGAGTCAAAGTTATAGCGCCACCAACTGGCAGCAGGAAGTGTGTCATTTTCAAAATGCTTTGAAATCAGCCTCTTAATTTTACTCGATTTTCTTTAAACTTCATCAAAATCATGTCAAAACACGGCCGATAAGAATATGTAAAGGGGTCGATGATAAATCGAATGCTGTTGCCATGGCAACATGTCAAACTTTAAAATTAGATTCCTGTCTTTTCGAGGCAGTTAACATGCTTAGAATTTCATGAAACTCAACACACACATCAATATTTATGATAGTTAGACACTGGCAAAAGGTCATAAATGGGCGTGGAGCAGGCACTCTATAGCGCCATCTTTTGACAAAAGTTGGGGGGTTAGTTTTTCCAACAGTCACCAAACTCTGTACATATATTAATCTCATCATTTTGGACAACTTTCTAAATCAAACTCATTAGCTGAGACCAACAGGAAGCCGGCTATTTTGATTTGAATGTGGATTTTTGGAAAAATCAGGCTGTAAACAAATGCACACTACTTCTAAGAACAACCAGCTGTTCACACCAAACTTTTTTAACATGAAGAGAATATTCTGAAGATGTTAAATTGCGAGCGGATTTTGGATATCTTGAACGGTGTGGACGTGGTGATTTTTTAAAGATATAGTAAAAAATATTTTTATATCTTTAAAGTGCAGCATCCAAACTCTTTAAAACTTTTTTCACACAGAGATCTAATCATTCTGAGCAAGTGCTGCAAATAAAAAATGTATACAAGCTTCTATGAATTAAAGAAAATTTAAAAAAGAACTCAGAAACCTGCTGTCACTCTGGTGAATGTCTCTACAGTATGTGTGTGCGTTCAGTCAGGCACAGAGAAGCTCATTATTGCAGGGGGGAGGGGTGAGAGGCAGAGAGGGTGACAGAGTAGAGAGCCATCCTACAGACCATCTTTGAACAAAATGCACATACTGTATGTAGTGTAATTACATAAATATGTCTGATCTTTGAGAGTCTGGTATTTTGAGAAAATATAAAGGGTCACTAAGTCTTTCATTGTTCGTATTTTGCAGTTGTTGTTTTTTATTTATTTTTTACTTAACTGTACCATGAACTTGTCCTATTCAGTCACATAGCAAAAGATTTAAAAAAATACAACTTTTTAGCATGATCAATTTATCTTCATTGATAGACAATATTTACATAGTGTTATTTATTGAATATAAAATCATAATAATAAAAAATTAAGACAAACTTTGACAACAAAACAAACGTTACTGTTATCTCTTCAAAACATCTGAAAACCATAATTTTAAGATCAGTTATATATATGTATCACCCCGTTAAAATACTCAACTTGATTTTTAAAGATATTTTGAAAGAATGAAGCGTTTATAGAGCACTTTATTGTGTATTGCTGTACACCCACATGAACTGTGTTCATGTTCATGTTAATTCACAGTACATAAACTTTATATGAATACTTTTTTTAGCTTAATATTAATTAACATTAATAAATGCTATTTATTTATTGGTCATGTTAACTAATATAGTTAATTTTAACAAATGAAACTGGATGGCAACATTTTATATTTTGTGTGTATGTGTCTGTGTGTTGATTTTAAAGTCTAACCCTTTCAATTCTGTAAACTTAAAATCCAAACTAGCAGAGGGTTACTGTGAATGCATGTGCCAACTGGGCACCGTCTTCCTTATTGATTCTTAGTTATGTAGCACTTTAGAGTGATGTCTTATAACAGGAGTCACCAGCAAAGCAATATCCACACAAAAATTGTACAGATAGGTAACAATGACATTTAAGCAGAAGTGGTGGACGTAAAGCAAGCAATAATAACATTTTGCTATCATCATGAATCATGTTCTTATCATCTTCATCAGAAAATAGGGAATTTGTAGCATACTGGTTCACAGTTGGCATTTATCTGAAGTCCTTGCATTGATTGCATTTAGTTAAATCAACATTATATTTGGTCAGTCTGATCTTGAGGCCTTAGAGATGTTAAATTGTGAAGATCTTGAGTTTTCATTAAAGGGCATGTCCGTGTTGGCCTGACAAAGTTTGATGTTTCTGCATAGACATAGAAGTGGTTATAACTTAGCCTGAAAATGTCTGATCTGCCACAAAATTCACAGGTTTGGTAAGAGTCCTGGCCTGAAGACACCTAAAGACCAATATTCAGATATTATCATAGCGCCACCTGTTGGCAGCAGGATATATCATATATTTCACTAACTCAAACATACCAAGGTCAATCTGCACCAAACTTCATATGTTTGATAATAGTGCTGGCCTGAACACATCTACATGCCAATAATCAGTTATAGGCATAGCGCCACCAGCTGGCAGCGGCAAGTTTGGCACATTTAAGTGACTTTGACATATTTCTCCTACATTTACTGTATTAAAAGCATACTGCCCACCGTTTGCTGTTTTCCTGAAGCCACCGGTCGGCGGTGAGCCCGGGTGCGAGGGCCCGTTCATCGCTGCTCGCAGCTTTAATTATTATTATTATTAGGGCCCGAGCACCGATGGTGTGAGGACCCTATTGGATCTGCTCCGTTTATTATTATTATTATTATTATTATTATTCTTCTCCAAAATGAATCGCATTTTAGAGGGCCTAAACATGCCCGAAAAGTCACGAAACTTTGCACACACATCAAACCTGGCGAAAATTTACGTCTGATATGGGGTTCAGAAGTGGGTGTGGCAAAATGGCTCGACAGCGCCACCTTTACACGTTCAGCGGTGTGCGCTTTCAGCTGTGATTCACGTACATGCAAGAAAATAGGTACACACGTGTAACACACCAATACCTACAAAAAAGCCTCTTGGAGCAAAATTTTACACCCAACAGGAAGTCGGTTATTTTTAATTTTCTCAGCAAAATTTGTGTCATTTTTGCCATTTTCAGGCGTCGTACTTGAACGAACTCCTCCTAGAGATTGATTCGGATCAATGCCGAATTTGGTGAGTCCAATCTAAAGCCCTTTGTGACGTTAAATTGCGAAGATCTAGAGTTTTCATCGGAGGGCGTGTCCGTGGCGGCCTCGCAAATTTCGATGTTTCGCCATGAAAAAGGAAGTTGCTATAACTTAGGCATAAAATGTCCGATCTGTCCCAAACTTCACATGTGTTATAACACTCCTGACCTGAAGACATCTACATGCCTATATTCAGTTATAGTCATAGCGCCACCTGCAGGCAACAGGAAGTGTCATGCTGTACTCTACAACCAACTCCTCCTAGAGATTTATGCAGATCAACACCAAAATCGGTCAGTCTAATATAAAGGCCTTAGTGATGTGAAATTGTGAAGATCTTGAGTTTTCGGTAAAGGGTGTGTCCGTGGCGGCCTGACAAATTTCGAGGTCTCGCCATGGATATAAAACTTGTTATAACTCAGCCATAAAATGTCCGATTTGCCTCAGACTTCACATATTCGATAAGAGTCCTGGCCTGAATACATCTGAAGGCCAATATTCTATTATAATCACAGCGCCACCTGTTGGCAACAGGAAATGACTTGTATCAAACTCCTCCTAGAGATTTAATGATATCAACATTATATTTGGTCAGTCTGATCTAGAGGCCTTAGAGATGTTAAATTACAAAGATCTTGAGTTTTCGTTAAAGGGCGTGTCTGTGGCTGCGTGACAAAGTTTGATGTTTCGCCATGGACATAGAAGTTGTTATAACTCAGCCATAAAATGTCCGATCTGCCTCAAACTTCACAGGTTTGGTAAGAGTGCTGGCCTAAAGACACCTAAAGGCCAAAATTCAGATATTATCATAGCGCCACCTGTTGGCAGCAGGATATATCATACTTTCACTAACTCAAACATACCAAGGTCAATCTGCACCAAACTTCATATGTTTGATGAAAGTGGTGGCCTGAACACATCTACATGCCAATAATCAGTTATAGGCATAGCGCCACCAGCTGGCAGCAGGAAATTTGGCACATTTAAGTGACTTTGACATATTTCTCCTATTTTTACTGTATTAAAAGCATACTACCCACCATTTGCTGTGTTCCTAAAGCCACCGGTCGGCGGTGAGCCCGTGTGCGAGGGCCCGTTCATCGCTGCTTGCAGCTTTAATTATTATTATTCTTCTCCAAAATGAATCGCATTTTTGAGGGCTTAGACATACCCGAAAACTCATGAAACTTCGCACACACATCAGACCTGGCGAAAATTTACGTCTGATATGGGTTGCAGAAGTGGGTGTGGCAAAATGGCTCGACAGCGCCACCTTTACACGTTCCGCGGTGTGCGCATTCAACTGTGATTCACGTACATGCACGAAAATAGGTACACACATGTAACACACCAATACCTACAAAAAAGCCTCTTGGAGCAAAATTTGACACCCAACAGGAAGTCGGTTATTTTAAATTTTCTCAGCAAATTTTGTGTCATTTTTGCCATTTTCAGGCCTCGTACTTGAACGAACTCCTAATAGAGATTTATTCGGATCAACGCCAAATTTGCTGAGTCTAATCTAAAGCCCTTTGTGACGTTAAATTGCGAAGATCTAGAGTTTTCATCGGAGGGCGTGTCCGTGGCGGCCTGGCAAATTTCGATGCTTCGCCATGAAAAAGGAAGTTGTTATAACTCAGGCATAAAATGTCCGATCTGCCCCAAACTTTACATGTGTGATAACACTCCTGACCTGATGACATCTATATGTCCATATTCAGTTATAGTCATAGCGCCACCTGCTGGCAACAGGAAGTGTCATGCTGTACTCTGCAACAAACTCCTCCTAGAGATTTATACAGATCAACACCAAAATCGGTCAGTCTAATCAAAAGGCTTTAGTGATGTTAAATTGCGAAGATCTTGAGTTTTCGTTGAAGGGCGTGTCCGTGGCGGCCTGACAAATTTCGAGGTCTCGCCATGGATATAAAACTTGTTATAACTCAGCCATAAAATGTCCGATTTGCCTCAAACTTCACATGTTCGATAAGAGTCCTGGCCTGAACAAATCTGAAGGCCAACATTCTATTATAATCACAGCGCCACCTGTTGGCAACAGGAAATGACTTGTAGCAAACTCCTCCTAGAGATTTAATGATATCAACTTTATATTTGCTCAGTCTGATCTAGAGGCCTTAGAGATGTTAAATTGCGAAGATCTTGAGTTTTCGTTAAAGGGCGTGTCTGTGGCGGCGTGACAAAGTTTGATGTTTCGCCATGTACATAGAAGTTGTTATAACTCAGCCATAAAATGTCCGATCTGCCTCAAACTTCACGGGTTTGGTAAGAGTCCTGGCCTGAAGATATCTACAGGCCAATATTCAGATATTATCATAGCGCCACCTGTTGGCAGCAGGATATATCATATCTTTCACTAACTCAAACATACCAAGGTCAATCTGCACCAAACTTCATATGTTTGATGAAAGTGCCAGCCTGAACACATCTACATGCCAATAATCAGTTATAGGCATAGCGCCACCAGCTGGCAGCAGGAAATTTGGCACATTTAAGTGACTTTGACATATTTCTCCTATTTTTACTGTATTAAAAGCATACTGCCCACCATTAGCTGTGTTCCTAAAGCCACCGGTCGGCGGTGAGCCCGTGTGCGAGGGCCCGTTCATCGCTGCTTGCAGCTTTAATTAGGGCCCGAGCACCGATGGTGTGAGGACCCTATTGGATCTGCTTCGTTTATTATTATTATTATTATTCTTCTTCTCCGGAATGAATCGCATTTTTGAGGGCCTAAACATACCCGAAAACTCATGAAACTTTGCACACACATCAAACCTGGCGAAAATGGATGTCTGATATGGGTTTCAGAGATGGGTGTGGCAAAACGGCTCGATAGCGCCACCTTTACACGTTCCGCGGTGTGCGCTTTCAGCTATGATTCACGTACATGCATGAAAATCGGTACACACATGTATCTCACCAATACCTACAAAAAAGCCTCCTGGGACAAAATCCGAAACCCAACAGGAAGTCGGTTATTATTAATTTTCTTAGCAAAATTTGTGTCATTTTTGCCATTTTCAGGCGTCGTACTTGAACGAACTCCTCCTAGAGATTTACTCCGATCAACAGCAAATTTGGTGAGTCTAATCTAAAGCCCTTTGTGACGTTAAATTGTGAAGATCTAGAGTTTTCATCAGAGGGTGTGTCCGTGGCGGCCTCGCAAATTTCGATGTTTCGCCATGAAAAAGGAAGTTGCTATAACTTAGGCATAAAATGTCCGATCTGTCCCAAACTTCACATGTGTGATAACACTCCTGACCTGATGACATCTACATATCCATATTCAGTTATAGTCATAGCGCCACCTGCTGGCAACAGGAAGTGTCATGCTGTACTCTACCACCAACTCCTCCTAGAGATTTATACAGATCAACACCAAAATCGGTCAGTCTAATATAAAGGCCTTAGAGATGTTAAATTGTGAAGATCTTGAGTTTTCGGTAAAGGGCGTGTCCGTGGCGGCCTGACAAATTTCGAGGTCTCGCCATGGATATAAAACTTGTTATAACTCAGCCATAAAATGTCCGATTTGCCTCAAACTTCACATATTCGATAAGAGTCCTGGCCTGAACACATCTGAAGGCCAATATTCTATTATAATCACAGCGCCACCTGTTGGCAACAGGAAATGACTTGTATCAAACTCCTCCTAGAAATTTATTGATATCAACATTATATTTGGTCAGTCTGATCTAGAGGCCTTAGAGATGTTAAATTGCGAAGATCTTGAGTTTTCGTTAAAGGGCGTGTCCGTGGCTGCGTGACAAAGTTTGATGTTTCGCCATGGACATAGAAGTTATTATAACTCAGCCATAAAATGTCCGATCTGCCTCAAACTTCACAGGTTTGGTAAGAGTCCTGGCCTGAAGACACCTAAAGGCCAATATTCAGATATTATCATAGCGCCACCTGTTGGCAGCAGGATATATCATATCTTTCACTAACTCAAACATACCAAGGTCAATCTGCACCAAACTTCATATGTTTGATGAAAGTGGTGGCCTGAACACATCTACATGCCAATAATCAGTTATATGCATAGCGCCACCAGCTGGCAGCAGGAAATTTGGCACATTTAAGTGACTTTGACATATTTCTCCTAATTTTTACTGTATTAAAAGCATATTACCCACCATTTGTTGTGTTCCTAAAGCCACCGGTCGGCGGTGAGCCCGTGTGCGAGGGCCCGTTCATCGCTGCTTGCAGCTTTAATTAGGGCCCGAGCACCGATGGTGTGAGGACCCTATTGAATCTGCTCCGTTTATTATTATTATTATTATTATTATTATTATTAGGGCCCGAGCCCAAAAGGGCGAAGGCCCTATTGTTCTTCTAAGGGTTCTTATTTTTTTTTTTTTTTTTATTTTTTTAAACCTTCTGGGCACTTTTGGGGGCCTTAACATACTCAAAAACTCTTGAAAATTTGCACACACGTCGGAATCTGCGGCCATCAGGACGCCACAGAGGCTGGGACCCGGGCGTGGTTCAGGGCCTCTACAGCGCCCCCTAGAACACAGTTTGAAAACTTGATGTACTGCGCACACATACTTGCACGTATTGATATGAAACTCGGTACACATATAGATCTCACTGAGCCAAACAACTTTTGTACTCTATGTCATGGGCTGAACGCAACAGGAAGTGAGATATTTAGGGCTGTTTAAAAAGCGCATGCTCTGGAATTTAACGTACTCCTCCCAGGGTTTCCATAGGATTGTCACCAAACTCGGTCAGCATGATCTCAAGACATTGGGGACGCTAAATTGCGAGGGGATTTTTGATATCTCGAACGGTTTGGCCGTGGCAAGGCGACAAAGTTATGGCGAGAAATGAGAAACAGGAAGTGTCTAATTACTGTTGCACACATTGCTTGATTCTTATGAAACTTCACCAGTTTGTTCGTTGTATGATGCCGATTCCATAAATGTGACTATTATGAGTCAAAGTTATAGCGCCACCAACTGGCAGCAGGAAGCGTGTCATTTTCAAAATCCTTTGAAATCAGCCTCTTAATTTTACTTGATTTTCTTCAAACTTCATCAAAATAATGTCAAAACACGGCCGATGAGAATATGTAAAGGGGTCGATGATAAATCAAATGCTGTTGCCATGGCAACGTGTCAAACTTTAAAATTTGATTCCTGTCTTTTCGAGGCAGATAACATGCTTAGAATTTCATGAAACTCAACACACACGTCAATATTAATGATAGTTAGACACTGGCAAAAGGTCATAAATGGGCGTGGAGCAGGCACTCTATAGCGCCATCTTTTGACAAAAGTTGGGGGGTTAGTTTTTCCTACAGTCACCAAACTCTGTACATATATTGTTCTCATCAATCTGGACAACTTTCTAAATCAAACTCATTAGCTAAGACCAACAGGAAGCCGGCTATTTTGATTTGAATGTGGATTTTTGGAAAAATCAGGCTGTAAACAAATTCACACTCCTTCTAAGAAAAATAAGGTATTCACACCAAACTTTATTAACATGAAGAGAAGATTCTGAAGATGTTAAATTGCGAGCGAATTTGGGATATCTTGAACGGTGTTGACGTGGTGATTTTTTAAAGATGTAGTAAAAAAACATAACCCTAATTTTTTTATATCTTTAAAGTGCAGCATCCAAACTCTTTACAACTTTTTTCACACAGAGATCTTATCATTCTGAGCAAGTGGTGTAAATATCAATTTTATACAAGCTTCTATGAATTAAAGAAAATTAAAAAAAGAAATTAGAAACCTGCTGTCACTCTGCCTGTGCCTGTCTGTGTTCAGTCACCATTGAGTCACTGAAGAGTGACTGAAGGGGGGAGGGGTGTAAGGGAGAGAGACCAGTGGAACATGCTGTTTTGCTTAAGACCATCTTTGAGGAAGATGCACATTGCTGTAGCGTAATCGACATAAATATGTCTGATATTTTGAGAAAATATAAAGGGTCATTAAATCTTTCATTGTTTGTATTTTGCAGTTGTTGTTTTTTATTTATTTTTACTGAACTGTACCATGAACTTGTCCTATTCAGTCACATAGCAAAAGATTAAGAAAAATACAACTTTTAAGCATGAGTGAATAATCTTCATTGTAGACAATATTTTCATAGTGTTATTTATTGAATATAAAATTATAATAATTAAAAATTTCAAGACAAACTTTGACAACAAAACAAACTTTGCTGTTATCTGTTCAAAACATCCGAAAACCATCATTTTAAGATCAGTTATATATATATCGCCCCATTAAAACACTCAACTTGATTTTTAAAGATATTTTGAAAGAATTAAGCGTTTATAGAGCACTTTGTGTATTGCTGTACACCCACATGAACTGTGTTCATGTTCATGTTAATTCACAGTACATAAACTAATTTACCTTTAAACAATATATGAATACTTTTTTTTAGCTTAATATTAATTAACATTAATAAATGCTATTTAATTATTGTTCATGTTAACTAATATAGTTAATGTTAACAAATGAAACTGGATGGCAACATTTTATATATTGTGTGTATGTGTCTCTGTGTTGATTTTAAAGTGTAACCCTTTCAATTCAGTAAACTTAAAATCCAAACTAGCAGAGGGTTACTGTGAATGCATTTGCCAACTGTGCACCGTTTTCCTTATTGATTCTTAGTTATGTAGCGCTTAAGAGTGATGTCTTATAACAGGAGTCACCAGCAAAGCAATATCCACATACAAATTGTACAGATAGGTAACGATTTAAGCAGAAGTGGTGAATGTAATGCAAGCAATAATAACATTTTGTTATCATCATGAATTACATGTTCTTATCATCATCATCAGAATATAGGGAAAATGTTCACATTTGGTTCACAGTTGGTATTATCTGAAGTCCTTGCAGGGGATTAGGTTTATAGCAAACTCCTCCTAGACATTTAATGAAATCAACATTATATTTGGTCAGTCTGATCTAGAGGCCTTAGAGACAATAAAGGCCAATATTCAGATATTATCATAGCGCCACCTGTTGACACCAGGATATATCATATCTTTCACTAACTCAAACATACCAAGGTCAATCTGCACCAAACTTCATATGTTTGATAATAGTGCTGGCCTGAACACATCTACATGCCATTTATAGGCATAGCGCCACCAGCTGCCAATGGGAAGTTTGGCACATTTAAATGACTTATGACATATTTCTCATATATTTACTGTATTAAAAGCATACTGCCCACCGTTTGCTGTTTTCCTAAAGCCACCGGTCGGCGGTGAGCCCGGGTGCGAGGGCCCGTTCATCGCTGCTTGCAGCTTTAATTATTATTATTATTATTCTTCTCCAAAATGAATCGCATTTTTGAGGGCTTAGACATACCCGAAAACTCATGAAACTTCGCACACACATCAGACCTGGCGAAAATTTACGTCTGATATGGGTTTCAGAAGTGGGTGTGGCAAAATGGCTCGACAGCGCCACCTTTACACGTTCCGCGGTGTGCGCTTTCAGTTGTGATTCACGTACATGCACGTAAATCGGTACACACATGTAACACACCAATACCTACAAAAAAGCCTCTTGGAGCAAAATCCGGAACCCAACAGGAAGTCGGTTAATATTAATATTCTCAACAAAATTTGTGTCATTTTTGCCATTTTCAGGCGTCGTACTTGAACGAACTCCTCCTAGAGGTTTATTCGGATCAACACCAAATTTTCAGAGTCTAGTCTAAAGCCCTTTGTGACGTTAAATTGTGAAGATCTAGAGTTTTTATCGGAGGGCGTGTCCATGGCGGCCTCGCAAATTTCGATGTTTCGCCATGAAAAAGGAAGTTGCTATAACTCAGGCATACAATGTCCGATCCGTCCCAAACTTCACATGTGTGATAACAATCCTGACCTGATGACATCTACATGCCCATATTCAGTTATAGTCATAGCGCCACCTGCAGGCAACAGGAAGTGTCATGCTGTACTCTGCAACAAACTCCTCCAAGAGATTTTATCAGATCAACACCAAAATCGGTCAGTCTAATAAAAAGGCTTTAGCGATATTAAATTGCGAAGATCTTGAGTTTTCGTTGAAGGGCGTGTCCGTGGCGGCCTGGCAAATTTCGAGGTCTCGCCATGGATAATACACTTGTTATAACTCAGCCATAAAATGTCCGATTTGCCTCAAACTTCACATGTTCGATAAGAGTCCTGGCCTGAACCAATCTGAAGGCCAATATTCTATTATAATCACAGCGCCACCTGTTGGCAACAGGAAATGACTTGTATCAAACTCCTCCTAGAGATTTAATGATATCAACATTATATTTGGTCAGTCTGATCTAGAGGCCTTAAAGATGTTAAATTGCGAAGATCTTGAGTTTTCGTTAAAGGGCGTGTCTGTGGCTGCATGACAAAGTTTGATGTTTCGCCATGGACATAGAAGTTGTTATAACTCAGCCATAAAATGTCCGATCTGCCTCAAACTTTACAGGTTTGGTGAGAGTCCTGGCCTGAAGACACCTAAAGACCAATATTCAGATATTATCATAGCGCCACCTGTTGGCAGCAGGATATATCATATCTTTCACTAACTCAAACATACCAAGGCCAATCTGCACCAAACTTCATATGTTTGATAAAAGTGCTGGCCTGAACACATCTAAATGCCAATATTCAGTTATAGGCATAGCGCCACCAGCTGGCAGCAGGAAATTTGGCACTTTTAAGAGACTTTGACATATTTCTCCTATTTTTACTCTATTAAAAGCATACTGCCCACCATTAGCTGTGTTCCTGAAGCCACCGGTCGGCGGTGAGCCCGTGTGCGAGGGCCCGTTCATCGCTGCTTGCAGCTTTAATTATTATTATTATTCTTCTTCTCCGGAATGAATCGCATTTTTGAGGGCCTAAACATACCCGAAAACTCATGAAACTTTGCACACACATCAAACCTGGCGAAAATGGATGTCTGATATGGGTTTCAGAGATGGGTGTGGCACAACGGCTCGATAGCGCCACCTTTACACGTTCCGCGGTGTGCGCTTTCAGCTATGATTCACGTACATGCATGAAAATCGGTACACACATGTAACTCACCAATACCTACAAAAAAGCCTCCTGGGACAAAATCCGAAACCCAACAGGAAGTCGGTTATTATTAATTTTCTTAGCAAAATTTGTGTCATTTTTGCCATTTTCAGGCGTCGTACTTGAACGAACTCCTCCTAGAGATTTACTCCGATCAACAGCAAATTTGGTGAGTCTAATCTAAAGCCCTTTGTGACGTTAAATTGTGAAGATCTAGAGTTTTCATCGGAGGGCGTGTCCGTGGCGGCCTCGCAAATTTCGATGTTTCGCCATGAAAAAGGAAGTTGCTATAACTGAGACATAAAATGTCCGATCTGTCCCAAACTTCACATGTGTGATAACACTCCTGACCTGATGACATCTACATATCCATATTCAGTTATAGTCATAGCGCCACCTGCTGGCAACAGGAAGTGTCATGCTGTACTCTACAACCAACTCCTCCTAGAGATTTATACAGATCAACACCAAAATCGGTCAGTCTAATATAAAGGCCTTAGTGATGTTAAATTGTGAAGATCTTGAGTTTTCGGTAAAGGGCGTGTCCGTGGCGGCCTGACAAATTTTGAGGTCTCGCCATGGATATAAAACTTGTTATAACTCAGCCATAAAATGTCCGATTTGCCTCAAACTTCACATATTCGATAAGAGTCCTGGCCTGGACACATCTGAAGGCCAATATTCTATTATAATCACAGCGCCACCTGTTGGCAACAGGAAATGACTTGTATCAAACTCCTCCTAGAGATTTAATGATATCAACATTATATTTGGTCAGTCTGATCTAGAGGCCTTAGAGATGTTAAATTGCGAAGATCTTGAGTTTTCGTTAAAGGGCTTGTCCGTGGCGGCGTGACAAAGTTTGATGTTTCGCCATGGACATAGAAGTTGTTATAACTCAGCCATAAAATGTCCGATCTGCCTCAAACTTCACATGTTTGGTAAGAGTCCTGGCCTGAAGACACCTAAAGGCCAATATTCAGATATTATCATAGCGCCACCTGTTGGCAGCAGGATATATCATATATTTCACTAACTCAAACATACCAAGGTCAATCTGCACCAAACTTCATATGTTTGATGAAAGTGGTGGCCTGAACACATCTACATGCCAATAATCAGTTATAGGCATAGCGCCACCAGCTGGCAGCAGGAAATTTGGCACATTTAAGTGACTTTGACATATTTCTCATATTTTTACTGTATTAAAAGCATACTACCCACCATTTGCTGTGTTCCTAAAGCCACCGGTCGGCGGTGAGCCCGTGTGCGAGGGCCCGTTCATCGCTGCTTGCAGCTTTAATTAGGGCCCGAGCCCAAAAGGGCGAAGGCCCTATTGTTCTTCTAAGGGTTATTATTTTTTTTTTTTTTTTTTTTTTTTCTTTTTTTCAACCTTCCGGGCACTTTTGGGGGTCTTAACATACTCAAAAACTCTTGAAAATTTGCACACACGTCGGAATCTGCGGCCATCAGGACGCCAAAGAGGCTGGGACCCGGGCGTGGTTCAGGGCCTCTACAGCGCCCCCTGGAACACAGTTTGAAAACTTGATGTACTGCGCACACATACTTGCATGTATTGATATGAAACTCGGTACACATATAGATCTCACTGAGCCAAACAACTTTTGTACTCTATGTCATAGGCTCCACCTGACAGGAAGTGAGATATTTAGGGCTGTTTAAAAAGCACATGCTCTGGAATTTAACGTACTCCTCCCAGGAATTCCATGGGATTGTCACCAAACTCGGTCAGCATGATCTCAAGACATTGGGGATGCTAAATTGCGAGGAGATTTTTGATATCTCGAACGGTTTGGCCGTGGCAAGGCGACAAATTTATGGCGAGAAATGAGAAACAGGAAGTGTCTAATAACTGTTGCACACATTGCCTGATTCTGATGAAACTTCACCAGTTTGTTCGTTGTATGATGCCGATTCCATAAATGTGACTATTATGAGTCAAAGTTATAGCGCCACCAACTGGGAGCAGGAAGTGTGTCATTTTCAAAATGCTTTGAAATCAGCCTCTTAATTTTACTCGATTTTCTTTAAACTTCATCAAAATCATGTCAAAACACGGCCGATAAGAATATGTAAAGGGGTCGATGATAAATCGAATGCTGTTGCCATGGCAACATGTCAAACTTTAAAATTAGATTCCTGTCTTTTCGAGGCAGATAACATGCTTAGAATTTCATGAAACTCAACACACACATCAATATTAATGATAGTTAGACACTGGCAAAAGGTCATAAATGGGCGTGGAGCAGGCACTCTATAGCGCCATCTTTTGACAAAAGTTGGGGGGTTAGTTTTTCCTGCAGTCACCAAACTCTGTACATATATTAATCTCATCAATCTGGACAACTTTCTAAATCAAACTCATTAGCTAAGACCAACAGGAAGCCGGCTATTTTGATTTGAATGTGGATTTTTTGAAAAATCAGGCTGTAAACAAATTCACACTACTTCTGAAAACATCAAGGTATTCACACCAAACTTTTTTAACATGAAGAGAAGATTCTGAAGATGTTAAATTGCGAGCGGATTTGGGATATCTTGAACGGTGTTGACGTGGTGATTTTTTAAAGATGTAGTAAAAAACATAACCCTAATTTTTTTATATCTTTAAAGTGCAGCATCCAAACTCTTTACAACTTTTTTCACACAGAGATCTTATCATTCTGAGCAAGTGGTGTAAATATCAATTTTATACAAGCTTCTATGAATTAAAGAAAATTAAAAAAAGAAATTAGAAACCTGCTGTCACTCTGCCTGTGCCTGTCTGTGTTCAGTCACCATTGAGTCACTGAAGAGTGACTGAAGGGGGGAGGGGTGTAAGGGAGAGAGACCAGTGGAACATGCTGTTTTGCTTAAGACCATCTTTGAGGAAGATGCACATTGCTGTAGCGTAATCGACATAAATATGTCTGATATTTTGAGAAAATATAAAGGGTCATTAAATCTTTCATTGTTTGTATTTTGCAGTTGTTGTTTTTTATTTATTTTTACTGAACTGTACCATGAACTTGTCCTATTCAGTCACATAGCAAAAGATTAAGAAAAATACAACTTTTAAGCATGAGTGAATAATCTTCATTGTAGACAATATTTTCATAGTGTTATTTATTGAATATAAAATTATAATAATTAAAAATTTCAAGACAAACTTTGACAACAAAACAAACTTTGCTGTTATCTGTTCAAAACATCCGAAAACCATCATTTTAAGATCAGTTATATATATATCGCCCCATTAAAACACTCAACTTGATTTTTAAAGATATTTTGAAAGAATTAAGCGTTTATAGAGCACTTTGTGTATTGCTGTACACCCACATGAACTGTGTTCATGTTCATGTTAATTCACAGTACATAAACTAATTTACCTTTAAACAATATATGAATACTTTTTTTTTAGCTTAATATTAATTAACATTAATAAATGCTATTTAATTATTGTTCATGTTAACTAATATAGTTAATGTTAACAAATGAAACTGGATGGCAACATTTTATATATTGTGTGTATGTGTGTCTGTGTTGATTTTAAAGTGTAACCCTTTCAATTCAGTAAACTTAAAATCCAAACTAGCAGAGGGTTACTGTGAATGCATTTGCCAACTGTGCACCGTTTTCCTTATTGATTCTTAGTTATGTAGCGCTTAAGAGTGATGTCTTATAACAGGAGTCACCAGCAAAGCAATATCCACATACAAATTGTACAGATAGGTAACGATTTAAGCAGAAGTGGTGAATGTAATGCAAGCAATAATAACATTTTGTTGTCATCATGAATTACATGTTCTTATCATCATCATCAGAATATAGGGAAAATGTTCACATTTGGTTCACAGTTGGCATTATCTGAAGTCCTTGCAGGGGATTAGGTTTATAGCAAACTCCTCCTAGACATTTAATGAAATCAACATTATATTTGGTCAGTCTGATCTAGAGGCCTTAGAGATGTTAAATAGTGAAGATCTTGAGTTTCAGTAAAGGGCGTGTCCGCGGCGGCCTGACAAAGTTTGATGTTTTGCCATGGACATAGGTGTAATAACTCAGCCATAAAATGTCTGATCTGCCTCAAACTTCAGAGGTTTGGTAAGAGTCCTGGCCTGAAGACACCTAAAGGCCAATATTCAGATATTATCATAGCGCCACCTGTTGACACCAGGATATATCATATCTTTCACTAACTCAAACATACCAAGGTCAATCTGCACCAAACTTCATATGTTTGATAATAGTGCTGGCCTGAACACATCTACATGCCATTTATAGGCATAGCGCCACCAGCTGCCAATGGGAAGTTTGGCACATTTAAATGACTTATGACATATTTCTCATATATTTACTGTATTAAAAGCATACTGCCCACCGTTTGCTGTTTTCCTAAAGCCACCGGTCGGCGGTGAGCCCGGGTGCGAGGGCCCGTTCATCGCTGCTTGCAGCTTTAATTATTATTATTCTTCTTATCCGGAATGAATCGCATTTTTGAGGGCCTAAACATACCCGAAAACTAACGAAACTTTGCACACACATCAGACCTGGCGAAAATGGACATCTGATATGGGTTGCAGAAGTGGGTGTGGCAAAATGGCTCAATAGCGCCACCTTTACACGTTCCGCGGTGTGCGCATTCAGCTGTGATTATCGTACATGCACAAAAATCGGTACACACATGTAACACACCAATACCTACAAAAAAGCCTCTTGAGATAAAATCCGAAACCCAACAGGAAGTCGGTTATTATTAATTTTCTCAGCAAAATTTGTGTCATTTTTGCCATTTTCAGGTGTCATACTTGAACGAACTCCTCCTAGAGATTTATTCCGATCAACACCAAATTTGGTGAGTCTAATCTAAAGCCCTTTGTGACGTTAAATTGTGAAGATCTAGAGTTTTCATCGGAGGGCGTGTCCGTGGCGGCCTCGCAAATTTCGATGTTTCGCCATGAAAAAGGAAGTTGCTATAACTCAGGCATACAATGTCCGATCTGTCCCAAACTTCACATGTGTTATAACACTCCTGATCTGATGACATCTACATGCCCATATTCAGTTTTACTCATAGCGCCACCTGCTGGCAACAGGAAGTGTCATGCTGTACTCTGCAACAAACTCCTCCAAGAAATTTAATCAGATCAGCACCAAAATCGGTCAGTCTGATAAAAAGGCTTTAGTGATGTTAAATTGTGAAGATCTTGAGTTTTCGATGAAGGGCGTGTCCGTGGCGGCCTGACAAATTTCGAGGTCTCACCATGGATATAAAACTTGTTATAACTCAGCCATAAAATGTCCGATTTGCCTCAAACTTCACATATTTGATAAGAGTCCTGGCCTGAACACATCTGAAGGCCAAAATTCTATTATAATCACAG